>NC_143265.1:12345303-12648333 GCF_984573655.1 Nuphar pumila | reverse complement strand
CTTTGGAGTCCTAGGCCTTCACACCACAAATACACACCTTGGTGCAGACGAAATACGGCCCTTTGAGCGACTCGACACTTCTTGGCCGATGTTTGGGGGAGCCAACGACCTTTGGAGTTCTCGGGGGAATCTTCAACCGGAAGACCTGGGCAAAGCCTTGGGTCCTGAAGATACTACCCACTTGGGGGGTAAATGCAACACAAGGAAAAGGGAAATAACTTGGATTAATGCTTTTCGATAACCTCAGCCAAAAATATGAAGGGATATATAAATCCCCGAAATAGACAAAAGGAATCCATGCTTCTAAGAAGAGAGAGCAACAACGACAATAGGCGAGACTCACATGCATGAAAGTTTGGCCGTAGAGGGAAGGTGGTGCCTAGCGTCTCTTGTAGCAGGGTTGTCAGCCATCCTCTCAACGTTGCCGCTCTGGGAGGCCTGAAGGAGTCATGGGGGCAGAGCAAGCTTGAATGTTGTTGTGGGAGCATTAGGGGAAAAGGACGCATAGGGAATTCATGTGGTCCAAGGCGAGGGGTGGTTCAAGCTGGGGAGGTGGCAAGTGTTGATGGGTTGGGTGTTTTGTGGCCTGTTAGGCCAGAGGGGACTCAGACCGAAGGAGACCCCGGGGGTCCGTCTCGGTTGGGTGTCTCAGTTTTCAAGACGAGCCACCTAGGCCTTAACGGGGGTGGCGAAGAGAATCGGTCGGGTTGGGCTCCGTTATGGGGCTCATATTGGCGAGGAGAGTCGTTGATCCTTGGGACCTCCGCTCGTTGCAGGGCGGTAGGTGTGCTGTCAGCTCCAGATGGTTTGGCCTTTTTGGGCAGAGGGCGACTATCTTTTGCAGGAGGTTCGGTTCGCATGGGCCGTGGGTAGACCGACACATCAGGCGGCAGGGGACCGTGCACAGGCTCAACGTCTGTCATGTCAGGCAGAGTCCCCTGCAAGGATGGGATTGCTCTGACAGCCAGAGTGGCACGGCGAAACTCGATTGGTCCATACTCTGCCCCTCCCTGCAGTAGCAGAGGGGATGCGACATTGCCATCTCACGGTGAGTCCAATGAGGTCAGGTGTTGGGGCGGTATTGGCCGGGCTTCTGCGATGGTGAGAGGCTGACGGGTCAAACCCGTTGGTGGTGGCAGCTGGTTTGCTTTCGCCAACTTTGGAAAAGGCAAACGGGCATTGATGCTCGAGACTGGCTTGGGGCAGTTTGGCGTATTCGCTGGCTATTGCGCCCGTACCGTCGGCGTTCATCCTCTAGAGGGGGGGGGGGGGGGGGGAGAAGAGTGGTGATGGGGGTGGTGCTGTCGGTCGTCCTTGGGCGTCGATTGCCTTGGCACCGGGGGACTAGTGTCGTCTGCTAGTGGGGGAAAGGGGTATGGGGACGGTTCAACAACGACCAAAAATCCTGTGGGATCTTCAACCCTAAGGGGTAGTACGAACAAGGCAGGTTCGTCGGGAGCCTTTGGAGTCTGAGGCCTTCACACCACAAATACACACCTTGACGCAGACGAAATACGACCATTCGTGCGACTCGACACTTCTTGGCCGATGTTTGGGGAGCCAACGACCTTCAGAGTTCCTGGGGGAATCTCCGATCGGCAGACCTGGGCAAAGCCTTGGGTCCTGAAGATACTACCCACTTGAGGGTAAAGGCAACACAAGAAAAAGGAAAATAACTTGGATGAATGTTTTTCGATAACCTCAGCCAAAAACACAAAGGGATATGTAAATCCCCGAAATAGACAAAAGGAATCCATGCTTCTAAGAAGAGAGCGCAGCAACGACAATAGGCTGGACTCGCATGCGCAAAAGTTTTGCCGTAAAGGGAAGGTGGTGCCCGACGTCTCTTGTAGTAGGGTTGTCAGCCATCCTCTCCACGTCGCCGCTCTAGGAGTCCTGAAGGAGCCATGGGGGCAAAGCAACCTTGAGTATTGTTGTGGGAGCATTAGGGGAAAAGGACGTGCAGGGAATTCATGTGGTCCAAGCCGAGGGGTGGTTCGAGGTGGGGAGGTGGCAGGTGTTGATGGGTTGGGCGTTCTACTGTCAGTCAGGTCAGAGGGGACTCAGACCGAAGGAGACCCCGGGGGTCCGTCTCGGTTGGGTGTCCCAGTTTTCAAGACGAGCCACCCAGGCCTTAACGGGGGTGGGGAAGGGAATCAGACGTGTTGGGCTCGGTTGTGGGGCTCAGATTGGCGAGGAGACCCGCTGATCCTTAGGACCTCCGCTCATTGCAGGGTGGTAGGTGTGCTGTCAGCTTCAGATGGTTTGGCCTTTTGGGGCAAAGGGCGACTATCTTTTACAGGAGTTTTGGTTGGCATGGGCAGCGGGTAGACCGACACGTCAGGCGGCAGGGGACAGTGCACAGGCTCGACGTCTGTCATGTCAGGCTCAGTCCCTTGCAAGGATGAGATTGCTTTGACAGCCAGAGTGGCACGACGAAACTCGATTGGTTTGTTCTCTGCCCCTCCCTGTAGTGGCAGAGGGGATGCGACATTGCCATCTCACAGCGTGTCCAATGGGGCCAGGTGCTCGGGCGATATTGGCCTAGCTTCTGCGAGGGTCAGAGGCTGACGGGTTGAACCCGTTGGTGGTGTCAGTTGGTTTGCTTTTGCCAACTTTGGAAAAGGTGAACGAGCATTGATGCTCGTGACAGAACGAGACTGGCTTGGGCCAGTTTGGCATTTTGGCTGTCTATTGCGCCCATACCATCATCGTTCGTCCTCTAGAGGGGGGGAGAAGAGTGGTGATGCGTGTGGTGTCGTCGGTCGCCCTTGGGCGTCAATTGCCTTAGCAACGGGGGACTAATGTCGTCTGGGGAAGGGGTATGGGGACGGTTCAGCAGCGACCAAAAATCCTCTGGGATCTTCAACCCTAAGGGGCAACACAAACAGGGCAGGTTCGTCGGGAGCCTTTGGAGTCTGAGGCCTTCACACCACAAATACACACCTTAGTGCAGACGAAATACAACCCTTCGAGCGACTCGACACTTCTTGGCCGATGTTTGGGGAGCCAACGACCTTTAGAGTTTCCGGGTGAATCTCCGACCAGCAGACCTAGGCAAAGCCTTGGGTCCTAAAGATACTACCCACTTGGGGGTAAAGGCAACACAAGAAAAAGGGAAATAACTTGGATTAATGCTTTTTGATAACCTCAGCGAAAAACATGAAGGGATATATAAATCCCCGAAATAGACAAAAGGAATCCATGCTTCTAAGAAAAGAGTGCAACAACGACAATAGGCGGGACTCACATGCGCAAAAGTTTGACCGTAGAGGGAAGGTGGTGCCCGATGTCTCTCGTAGTAGGGTTGTCATCCATCCTCTCCACGTCGCCGCTTTGGGAGTCCTAAAGGAGCCATGGGGGCAGAGCAAGCTTCAGTACTGCTGTGGGAGCATTAGGGGAAAGGGGAAAAGGACGTGTAGGGAATTCATGTGGTCCAAGGCGAGGGGTGGTTCGAGGTGGGGAGGTGGCAGGTGTTGATGGGTTGGGCGTTCTGCTGTCAGCAGGCCAGAGAGGACTCAGACCGAAGGAGACCCCAAAGGTCCGTCTCGGTTGGGTGTCCCAGTTTTCAAGACGAGCCACCCAGGCCTTAACGGGGGTGGGGAAGGGAATCAGTTGGGTTGGGCTCAGTTATTGGGCTCAGATTGGCGAGGAGACCCGTTGATCCTTAGGACCTCGGCTCGTTGCAGGGCAGTAGGTGTGTTGTCAGCTCCCGATGGTTTGGCCTTTTTGGGCAAAGGGCGGCTATCTTTTGCAGGAGTTTCGGTTGGCATGGGCCGCAGGTAGACCGACATGTCGGGCGACAGGGGAATGTGCACAGGCTTGGCGTTTGTCATGTCAAGCTCAGTCCCCTGCAAGGATGGGATTGCTCTGACAGGCATAGTGGCATGGCGAAACTCGATTGGTTCGTGCTCTACCCCTCTCTTCAGTGGCAGAGGGGATGTGACATTGCCATCTCACGGTGAGTCCAATGGGGCCAGGTGTTGGGGCGGTATTGGTCGGGCTTCTGCGAGGGTCAGAGGCTGACGGGTCGAACCCGTTGGTGGTGGCAGCTGGTTTGCTTTCGCCAACTTTGGAAAAGGCGAATGGGCATTGATGCTTGGGACTGAACAAGACCGGTTTGGGTCAGTTTGGCATTTTGGCTGGCTATTGACTAAACGAGAATGGCTTGGGCAAGTTTTAGTTTGTGGCAGAAACTCCCTTCTGCACTGAAGGTGGAGCAGATCAGCTGCCCTTTGGTGGAGGGCGCTTGGGTCTAAGACCCGTTCTCTCAGATAGTGAGGGTCAACCTCAGTGGCAGGATCCTGGTGCGGAATAGGGGCCGTTAGTGTCGCAGCCTTCGTTGAGGATTTGTGGTGCACATCAGCTCCATCCGCCTTAAATAAATCTTGTCCTCAAGATTCAAGCTGAGGAAATTAGAATATTATCTCGTCATAGTCCTCCGAGGAGGTACCCCTGTCGCCTCCCCAGTCAATTAGTGTCTGCTTAATCAGGGCTCTGTTGCGTTTTATCCTTCTTGTTATGATCAACTCTTGCAAAACGTCCGAGGGATGTTCAATTTCTTGAATAGAAGCTGAGGGGTCTCCGTGGAAGGGCTTCAACCTACTCACGTGGAAGACCGGGTGAACTCTAGTCTAGGAGGGTAACCAGAGTTTATAAGCTAACTTACCATATTTTTTGATGATCTGATAAGGTCCGTAATACCTGGGTAGCAGCTTGCTGTAGGGTTGACCGAACAGGTCTTTTGTCGTCTCGACAACCTCTTAAGTAACACCCAGTCTCTTACCTGGAATTCTCTATCCTTCTAATTTTTGTCATGAAGTTGCTTCATACGATGTTGTGCCCTGAGAAGATGCTGCTTGAGGTCTCGTAGGGCCTCGTCCCTTTCTCTCAAGGTTTGAATGACTTCTGGTTCCCGAGTCGTTCCAGGCTCATAGGTAGCTATGTTTGGGGGCGGGTAGCCGTAGATTGCTTAGAATGGGGTCGTTTGGATGGCGCTGTGGTACCTGTTGTTATATGCCCATTCTGCCCATGAAATAAACTTTACCCACATTTCTGGCCACTCCCCAGCAAAACACCTTAGGTGGGTTTCTAGGGATCTGTTGATCACCTCACATTGCCCATCTGTTTGGGGGTGGTTCAAAGTGCTAAAGCATAATTTTGTTCCCAACAGTTTGAAGTACTCCCTCTTAAAATCGCTTAGGAATATAGTCTCTATCTCATACGATAGTTTTGGGAATACCATGCAATTTTTTCACATTGTTCTGAAAGGACTCGACAACTATGACGACAGTGTAGGGTTTGGGCATTGGCACAAAGTGCGCATATTTGGTAAGACGATCGACTACCGCCATAATGGTTGCCATACCATTGACCTTGAGGAGGGATTCGATAAAGTCCATGTTGAGGTCTGTCCATGGTTTATCCGGGATGGGGAGGGGGTTCATGTGGTCAGGTGGTTTGGTGTTCTCGTACTTCTTCTTTTGATAGGGTACACAATGCTTTATGTACTTCTTAACTGTCTTTTTCATGCCTACCCAAAAAAAACTCTCGTTGACTTGCTTCAGAGTCTTGTGCAGGCCCTCATGCCCCACCATAGGAGTGTCGTGGTAATGGTGTAACAATTCACTGATGAGGAGTGAATTGGGCGGAATATAGGTGCACCCTTTTTTAAAAACCAACCCATTTCTCAATTGATAGTTTCATTTGGAGAGTGGTTGTGTCTCAAGGGTTTTACGGAGTTCCTAAAGTTGCTTGTCAACCAACTGTTCTCTTCCAATCTGCGCCCAGATGTCTGATGAAATGGTGGACAAGGTTAGGAGTTTGCCCTCGTTAACCCGGGATAGGGCGTCAGCTGCTCTATTCTCTGTCCCCTTTTTGTACTGAACAGTGAAGTCATAGCCTAGTAATTTGGCCAGCCATTTCTGTTGGCTTGCGGTAATCACTCTTTGCTGTGATGATTTGTTCTGATCAAAAATTTTCTCCCTAAGAGGTAAGGCCGCCATTTTTCGATGGTTGTTATCATGACTAACATCTCTTTGTTGTATGTAAACAGTGGTTTGGCCCTAGGTGTTAATGCCTTGCTCATATATGAGATGGGGTGTCCTTCTTGGGTGAGGACTGCACCAATACCCGCATCACAAGCATCTGTCTCGATGACAAACTCCTTGCAGAAATCTGGAAGGGCTAGAATTGGGGTGCGGGTCATATCATCTTTCAGTTGCTCGAAGGCTTCTTGAGCCTTTGTCGTCCACTCGAAGGAGTTTTTCTTAAGCAGGGCTGTTAGAGGGGCTGTGATATGACAATATCTCTGTATGAACCTTCGGTAATAGCCACACAAACTGAGAAACCCGCGCAAGCCTCAGGGATCCCGAGGTTTGGGCCACTCTTTGATTGCTTATAACTTTTTTGGGTCAACCTTGACCCCCTGATTGTTGACCAAGTGCCCCAGGTAGGCTATCTCTTGTTGTCCAAAATTGCAGTTGGACTTCTTTGCAAACAAACAGTTATGCTTTAAGACCTCCATCACCATCTTAAGGTGTTGTTCTGCCATGGTTTTGCTGTAAACCAGGATGTCATCAAA
Organism: Nuphar pumila; assembly: GCF_984573655.1. NCBI lineage: Eukaryota > Viridiplantae > Streptophyta > Magnoliopsida > Nymphaeales > Nymphaeaceae > Nuphar > Nuphar pumila. The sequence goes on along the minus strand of NC_143265.1, from coordinate 12,641,750 downwards.
AAATACGAGAATAAAATTTCTCAGGTATGGTCTGAACACATCATTCATACACCGTTGGAAGGTGGTCGGAGCATTGGTAAGACCAAAGGGCATTACCATAAATTCATAGTGCCTGTTGTTGGTTCTAAAGGTCGTCTTCTCAACGTCCTTTGAGGCCATTCATATTTGATGGTAATCGGATCGAAGGTCGATCTTAGTAAAAAGAGAGGATCCTTGTAACTCATCCAAGAGTTCATCGATTACTGAGATTGGGTGTTTATCCTTTACTGTTAACTCAATCAGTGCTCTATAATCAATGCAGAATCTCCAAGTGCTATCCTTTTTTTTGACCAAGAGAACTGGTGAGGAGAATGGACTACTACTGGCTCAAATAATTCCTGACTCCAACATTTCTCGCACCAACCTTTCCATCTCATTTTTTTGGATGTGGGTGTAGCAGTAGGGCCGCACGCTAACGGGTTTGGCATCGGGGACCAATTCTATGTGGTGATCCTGGGATCTCTTTGGAGGAAATCCTTTTGGGTCCTCAAAAATCTCCGTGAACTCTTCGAGAAGTTGGCAGATTTTGGGGGGCACGATTTTGGGGTTGGATTCTAACCCTGTGACTAGACTGAACAATAACCATCTTGTTCCTTGTGCTGTGAGGGACCGGATTGCCTTCCTCGGACTGGTGAGGGTTGGTCCCTTGATGGACATTAAGGATAGCGCCTTTCCTTCCCTGGGAAAGGTCATAATCATGCAGGCGAAATCCCAGACGACTTCTCCTAATGTCTTGAGCCACTGGACCCCAAGGACCACATCTACCTCTCTGATTGGTAGGAGGTAAAGATCCACCGTGAAATCTGTGTTTTGGATCCGAAGGGGTATATCCATGCACATGGTCTCACTACAGAGTTTGTTATTGTCCCCAACAGGGATGTCAAAGGGAGGGTGCTCTCTGATGTTTTGTCCCAGTTGTCTCGTCGTGTGGTCATTAATGAAATTATGAGTTGACCCTGTGTCAACGAGGATGATCACTTTTTGACATCCCATAGTGCCTTCGACTCTCATAGAGTTGGGCACATAGGCTCCTGCCAAAGTGTGGTAGGTGATGTCAAGGGTGTCATTTTCATTATCTCTTGGCTCACTATCCTCTTCGGCTTCTTCTGATTCGGATGCAGATTCTCCTTATTCCCTGACAAGGTACAACCTGGGTTGCCGACATCTGTGCCCTCTTTCCCACTTTTCATCACAGTGGTAGCATAATCCTTTCTTGGCACGCTCTTCTTGTTCCTTTTCTGAGATGTAGTGCCACTGCATCGTGGGGAATGACCGGTGGGGTTTTGAGTTGTCAGGCTTTTTGCTAATTTTTGAAGGGGGTCCGACATTTTTTTCATTGCTTCTCAGAGGGAGTTTTCTGAGAGTGAGAAGCCTTTGGTTTCAGTCTTCCAGTATTTTGTCTATTCTGAAGCACTTAAAGAGAGTCTGAGGTTTGTACGTAACAAACTCTATGAGGATCTCCGCTTTTAGTCCGCCAATGAAATTTCCCACCAAGGCTTGGTCTGTCCACTCAACCAGTGAACTGAGGTCCTCAAAGGCACTCTGGTATGTTTGGACTGTGCTGGTTTGCCGAAGATTTTTCAACTCAACATCATGACTGGTAAACGTACTTAGCTCAAATCTTTCTTCTAGAGCTGTGACAAAATCTTCCCACTCGAGGTCTGGCCTCATTCGTTTTAGCCAGTGATACCATCACATGGCTTCTCCTTCAAAGTGTAGAACACTCATAGTGATGTAGTGTTCTCGCGGGGTGCCTTGGCAAGTGAAGTATTGTTCGGCCTTATAGACTCATTCCTTAGCTGCTTGCCCATTAAATTTTGGAAAATTGACCTTCATTCTGGGCAGGTCGGTCCGGCCGGCTTTCTGATGATGCCAATCTGGGTGGGGTTAAGGGCATGGTGGAGGTGGGTAAGGTGGGAATGGAGGGTAACCAGGGTAGTAAGGGTAATAGTGTGGGGTGAAATTAGGGGGTACTTGAGGATAAGGGTTCTTGAGTAAGCCTTCTGGCCATGGGGGGGTAGCGGGTGCTCATGGGCGGAGAGGGGGGCCCTGGTAGAATCATAGTCTTATGGGCGGAGTTGGACCTCGTGGAGCACAGTGGTCAGTGGATGGGCAAAGTCTGGGATGAGGACCGAAGCCGAGGTGGTGAGGCTCAGGTGAGGGGGTTCCGGAGGGTCCGGCACCTCCGCTTGTCTTTCGGCTAGGAGTTCCAGGATTTGGTCAAAGTACTGTTGCTGTGGAATAAGGTTGGGCCCAGAGGCCAGGATCCGGCCTATGGCTGAGGATGGTCCTATTGCGCCGACAGGTGCAACCACAGGGGCCGAAATGTTGGTGGTGTTGGCAGCTGTAATGGCGGGAGTGCCGGGGGGTACGAGTGTGGCAATGGATGCCGAAGGGTCAGTGGGTCGGGCTGGCTCCGCATCCTCCGTGATGAATGAGTTGTATTGCAATATTTGATGTGAATGATTAAAACTTTTATTTGAATGTATTCTAATACTTGATACAAATTATTCGAATGCATTGTAATACTTGATGTGAATGATTTAAATTATTTGAATGTATTATAATACTTGATGTGAATGAATGAGTTGTATTGCAATACTTGATGTAAATGATTTGAATTATTTGAATGTATTGTAATACTTGATACGAATGATTCGAATGCATTGCAATACTTGATGTGAATGATTTGAATTATTTGAATGTATTGTAATACTTGATGCGAATGTATGAGTTGTATTGCAATACTTGATGTGAATGATTAAAAATTTTATTTGAATGTATTGTAATACTTGATACGAATTATTTGAATGCATTGTAATACTTGATGTGAATGATTTGAATTATTTGAATGTATTTTAATACTTGATACGAATGATTTGAATGTATTGCAATACTTGATGTGAACGATTTGAATTATTTGAATGTATTGTAATTTATGCAACTAATGATTTGAATTATTGCAATATTTGATGTGAATGATTTGAATTATTTGAATGCATTGTAATACTTGATGCGAATGATTTGAATGCATTGCAATGCATGATGTGAATGACTTGAATGCATTGTAGTACCTGATATGAATGATTTGAATGCATTGTAATACTTGTTGTGAATCATTTGAATGTATTGCAATACTTGATGCGAATGATTTGAATTATTGTAATACTTGATATGAATGACCTGAATGTATTGTAATACTTGATGTGAATTATTTGAATGTATTGTATGACATATGTTATTTGTTAGAATATGGTTCGTGGAGGTTACAGTGGTCGCTCATCCAGTAGTAGTCAGGCCCAACCTTCATCTTCACGGGCTTCTGTGATAGGTATATCATATAACTAATTGGATGCTTCATTAGTTCAAATGCGCATTCTGAGAATTTCTAACATATTTTTTTAAAGATAATATTTTGCCTGTACACGACCCACCTACACCAGTTGATCACAAAAGTCATGAGCCAACACAGAAAGCAGAGTCTTTTTAGTCTGGCACAAGAAGACTCATTCAAATAGTGTATATCGATAATCGACCGTAAGTATTTCGTTTTCAATTATTGCATATCTTATAAATATTTTATATTGATATTTACTGTGTACCAATTCATGTGCAGCACGAGGTTTAAGCCACAAGAAGTAGTACGAAAGATTGGGAATTCACTTCTTCAACATCTACCAGGACTGATTGCTCAATGGAAAGAGTACCCAAAGGAGGTGTTAGACAGATTGTGGTCCTCATTCACGATATACAGTTGTTCATCATAGTTAATGTGTTTCATATTTAATTTTTTTAAGTAATGTCTACTAACTTTCTGAAAATATTTGTAGCCTTCGAATCTCTTCGCAACTAGGGTGGAAGAAAATGATGCAAGGAAGGTGTGGCAGAAGCTGGCTGCTAATCGATTTGCAGACATGCTGCACAATATGAAGACTGCAGCAAAAAAAGCATCTAGCGTAATAGATGATCCACTACAGTGGAAGGGCCATGGCCCTATTACTATCAGGAGAGATCATTGGGATGAAATGTTCGATAAGTGGGCGGGAGATGCATTTCAAAATCGCTCTGCGAAGGCTGCACAAAATCGAGCGAAACTGCCCGAAGCTCATCTACACACAGATGGATCTAAGACATTTGAGAGCCACCTGAAGAAAATGGTAACTCATCAATATATAATATTAATTTTAAGTATTGTTGCAAACTTGTGAACTAAATCTTTTGTCCTTTAACTTCGCAAGAAGCAGAAAAAGGAGGCATTGTACCATATAAGGATGTGTATGTTGAAACACATAAACGAAAAACCACGAGAGTCTTCATATCATAGAAGGCGAGAACGACAACGGTATGTATTTATTCTATTAATAATCATTGCAATATGCAAGTTATCATAATGTTATCATTAATTATTAATCATACTTTAAACATTATTTTGTAAGAGGCATATGAGCAACAGATGGTAGAGCGATATGGCCATGACGCTACTCAGCATCCATCATTTGATCCTGCAGTATGGGTGACTGCAGCAGGTGAACCCAAAAAAGGTCGCGTGTTCGGGTTTGGGAGTAATCTGAACACTTCACCAGTTATTGCTTCTTCCAGTTACAACTCACATACTTTTTTCGCCGACATAAGCTCCAAGCAGCAGCCTATTCTTTCAAGTGATGATGTACGCCAGATCATTAAGGACACAATGAATGACTACTTCCATGACATTGTCGCCCCCTTTCTCCGAGATGAGATCAACAATCTTGTGCTGAACAGGAGATCTTCGATTGCAGATCCTTCTCAGGTATAATCACATATTCAGTTTTTTGTCTGCCTTAGAACACATATGAGCATAATCGAATCACATATATAACTTTTTGCCTGCCTTAGAGCACATATGAGTATGATAGAATCACATATAGAGTTTTTTGCCTGCCTTAGAGCACATATGAGCATGCTATAATCACATATAAAGTTTTTTGCCTGTCTTAGAGCACATATGAGCATGATAGAATCACATATAAAGTTTTTTTGACTGTCTAAGAACACATATGAGCATGCTATAATCACATATTCAGTTTTTTGACTGCCTAAGAACACATATGAGCATGTTATAATCACATATTCAGTTTTTTGACTACCTTAAAACACATATGAGCATGCCAAAATCAATATAGAGTTTTTTTACTGCCTTAGAACATATATCATTCATGATAGAATCACATATAGAGTTTTTTGCCTGCTTTAGAGCACATATGAGCATGATAGAATCACATATAAAGTTTTTTGCTTTGCCTGCCTTAGAGCACATATGAGCATGATAGAATCACATATAGAGTTTTTCTGTCTACCTTAGAATACATATGAGCATGCTATAATCACATATTCAATTTTTTGACTGCCTTAGCACACATACGAGCATGATCGAATCACATATATAGCTTTTTGTCTGCCTTAAAGCACATATGAGCACGGTAGAATCACATATAGAGTTTTTCTAGTTGCCTTAGAACTCATCTGAGCATGATATAATCGCATATAAAAAAATTTTAATGCCTTAAAACACATATAATTCATGATAGAATCACATATAGAGTTTTTTGCCTGCCTTAGAGCACATATGAGCATGCTATAATCACATATAGAGTTTTTTGCCTGCCTTAGAGCACATAAGAGCATGATAGAATCACATATAAAGTTTTTTTGACTATCTAAGAACACATATGAGCATGCTATAATCACATATTCAGTTTTTTGACTGCCTGAGAACACATATGAGCATGTTATAATCACATATTCAGTTTTTTGACTACCTTAAAACACATATGAGCATGCCAAATTCACATATAGAGTTTTTTTACTGCCTTAGAAGATATATCATTCGTGATAGAATCACATATAGAGTTTTTTGCCTGCCTTAGAGCACATATGAGCATGATAGAATCACATATAAAGTTTTTTTATTTGCCTGCCTTAGAGCACATATGAGCATGATAGAATCACATATAGAGTTTTTCTGTCTGCCTTAGAATACATATGAGCATGCTATAATCACATATTCAATTTTTTGACTGCCTTAGCACACATACGAGCATGATCGAATCACATATATAGCTTTTTGCCTGCCTTAAAGCACATATGAGCATGGTAGAATCACATATAGAGTTTTTCTAGCTGCCTTAGAACTCATCTGAGCATGATATAATCGCATATAAAATTTTATTAATGCCTTAAAACACATATAATTCATGATAGAATCACATATAGAGTTTTTTGCCTGCCTTAGAGCACATATGAGCATGATAGAATCACATATACAGTTTTTTTATTGCCTTAGAACACATATGAGCACTTGATAGAATCACATATAGTGTGTAATTTATTTCATTATATTTTGTTTATGAATACTGACTGTTCTTTTCTTGTGTAGGCTGCTAGCGATAATCAGTGTAGCGGAGCTGAAGGGACAGATAAAGGCAATGAACAAGAAGACGCATAAAATCTTGGCGATGATTACAGAACTGTGTTGAAGAAGTTTTATTTTTTTTGTTTCTTAATTGTAATTATTGAATTGTAAATAATTAAACTTGTTAATTTTAAGGTGGAATGATTAATTGTTGTAGATTTCTTTTATATGGAATTTTTTGTGTAGTTTATTTTTTATTTATAGGAAATATAAATTGTACAAGAAATATAAATTGTACCGTTCTCGGTATTTAATTTTCAAATAATTTTTTTTATTTTTTTTCGTGTTTGCGACGGATTAGCGACAGAAACATCAGTCGCTATGCATATAAATCTAGCGACAACTTAGCAATGGACGTAAATCCGTCGCCAAGCCGAGGTCGTCGTTTAGTACCAGTGGATTGGCGACGGAATACATCGCTCATTATTCTGTCGCAATTAGCGATGGATCTGGCGACGAATTTATTCTGTCGCCAATTAGCATTGAAAAAAATCACGATGTAAGCATATCGTCGCCTCGTCATCGCTAAGCCCGTTAGCGACGGATTAGCGATAGAATAGCGACGGAATGTGGTCTTCGCTAATCCACTGCTTTGTTGTGGTGTTAGTAGTAAATTTGATATGAAGGATATGGGTATTACAAATGTGATCTTAAGCTTAAAGCTGACTCGTTTAGCTGATGATATAGTTATTTTTCAATCTCATTATGTTGAGAAAGTACTTGAGAAATTTGACTATAACAAAGAAAGATCTGTAGCAACTTCATATGACTATTCTACTCCTCTTTATAAGAATACGACTGATGTTTGTGTCTCAATTAAGGTATTCTCAGATTATTGGGAGTTTGATATATCTTGCAAATTGCACGAGACCGGATATTGCGTTCTCTATGACAAAATTAAGTAGATACACAAGTTGTCCAAATCATACTCATTGAAGGCATTGGATAAGGTACTTAGATATCTGAAAGGAACTATTTCCTTGAGTTTGCATTACAAGAGATTTCTTATCGTACTTTAGGGATATAGTGATGCAAGCTGGATAGCCATGAACTCTGAGAGTTATGGCGTAACAATGTATGTATTTTACCTTGGGTGGCGGCGCAGTCGCCTGGAGCTCAGTAAAGTAGATCATCTTGTCACGATCTACTTTTAAAGTTGAACTTTGTGCTTTAGATATCACATGAATGGAAGCTGAATGGTTAAAGAGACTTCTAGAGAAACTTCCTTTAATGAGCAAACCAATTTCTACGATATCTGTGGATTGTGACAATATATCCACAATTGCAAAGATCAAAAGTATAAAATATAATAAAAAACAGAGAATACACATCCAAGTCAGAATAAAATATGTAAGAAAATTGGTGTCTCAGTTAGTAGTTGTTGTGGACTATGTTGGATCCAAAGAGAATACAGCTGATCTATTAACGAAAGGACTAGATAATTCATTAGTCTAGAAATCCAGATAGGGGATGAGACTGAAACCCATCAGTAGTTCATCTATAGTGGCAACCCAACCTATCTGAGTAGAGATCCCACAAAGTAAGTTCAATGTGGTAATAACAAGTTGTAGGGTGAACTGGATAGCATATTTTTAATGAAATATTATGTATCTATGTCTTTTCCTCTGATTACTCTGCAAAGGTGTTGTAGCTGCAAGTAAAGGAATAGTGAATACTCTGAATGGGTTCAAAGCCTTCTAGGCGAGATGTTAGCAGTGCATCTCTAGAGAAGCCCACCTATGTGAGTGTGACTGTGTGGCCGCAGTTTAAGAAATTGGGATATTTCTGAAGTCACTCATGAAACAGGATTCGGTCACATGGCCATTAACACGTCGCCCCTAAAGATTACATCCATAACCTTTATCATGTTGTTGCTAATGGATACTCCTACACCAAAGGTTCAAGTTCAAGACTTTAGTTCACTTTATTTCTTAGGGGGGTAAAGTTAGCCAACTAAGGTAGTGGTTCAAACCGGAAGGTACCATTACTGAAAGCATGATATGTCCTACATCAGATTACTCTATCTTGTATATTTGTTTCCTCCTGTTTTCATTCTTTGAATTTGTGGGGGAATGTTGGATGTAAAAAGAGATGAGAAAAATAATTCAAAGAAAAAAATAATTTGGGGACCACTCCTCTTATGGAGTACCTTTGTTTGGACTTTGATGATGTAGAATAGTCTCATATTAATGAATCACAAAATGGTGGTGGGGTTTATATCATGCATGGTGATTTAATCTCTTATTCTAAGGACAAGGGGATGGAATGGTAACCATACAAATACGCGCCAGCCCGTCTTGCCGGGCCGGGTCCGATTTCGGGTTCGGGTAATTGGCCCTTTAGGGCCATATCAATTAACCTAAGTCCAATGTTTTTTTTTTTCTGCATTAATTGTTTTATTTGGATTAAATAAAGAGAAAAAAATGGATAATGGATCCTTTTGTTGCAGGGTCACATCACTTCGTAACAGGTAACGAATTTCTTCCACATCTTTAGTATCTGTTCAGGGATTATAAAATGTGGTTAGAAGGTTGCGGTTACGGAGGCTCTTCAGAATTATCCTATAGTATTTTTTTCTCTCTCTTTGTGTTCTCTCTTGCTTCTTTGGGAAGTTTTTCCTGGAAATGGGAGTTTTACAACAGTTGTTCCCAGAGGTTGTTTTTGAAGGGTGATCTATCATCGGAGTGCACCGATCTAGATCGTCGAGACTATTGTATCCTGAGGGAAGGATGTTGAACCCTTTTTGTACCGTATGTGAGGGTGAATCTTCTTTAAGGGGAATATTTTTATACGCCTTAGCCTATTACAAAATATTAACATGTCATTGTTGTTCTTATACTGCTTTACGCATCTGTTTGATCTATTGTCCTCGTCTGAATTTTGGTATAAAATGTAACTTGACATGATTGAACCCTGTCATGATTTGAATCTATTGTTTAATATGCAGATCATGTTGATTTATAATCTGATTTGCATTGTGATATTGTATATAGATCTAACAGCTTGTGCCCTTTGAGTAAAAGGGTCCATGGAATCCTCTTGTATGTATGTCAAGAGATTCCTCTGACACTTAAGTTGTGAAAATGTCTCAAAAGTATCTTGTGGCCTCACATGTGATTTATCATACTCAAATACCCGTCCTCCAATTGACATAGTCTGATGGTAATTTTCTCTTCTTCGAGAAGACACGTAAAGATGGAAAAACTTGGTGTTCTTATCACCACTGTGTTTCATCCAATGTACCCTGGACCTTTGACTCCAACTTATTTCTTGCCTTTTTTGAAAGAAAACCAAATTATACCATGCCGTGTTCTCCATTCTGTGATATTATTGATTAAAAAATTATCATTCACCTTCTTCATCCACCTTGAGTGTACCATCCGTCTGTGGTGCCATATCTGTTTGCAATAGGCATAGATCATTTTTCCATAACCTCATTAAACCCTCCCCTTTGGACCACTCAATGATCTGACTTGGTATGTATCCATCTTCTTAACCAACCTGGGAGCATCCCACATACCTTATGGATGGGGGTCCACCACATCTTGACATTTTCAACAAGGTTTGGATCCCTCAACCACCAAAGTTTGAACCTAAATCTCTGATGGTTTATCTATTTTAACCCCTACTCAAGCATGATTGGCGAAAGATCTGATATCAAATAGGGCTCATCGTGGCCCATCCATCATGCATGCTCTCCCACCACCTTCTTCTCACAATTAGCTTACTTGACCAAGTGAAAAGATCACCCAATATGTGCAAGTCAACCAAGTCCCATGTAGTAATAAAATTAGCAAACCTTCTCATACTGCCAGTGTATCTCTGCTCTCGATTGGATTCATAGGTGTTGAGGAGATAATAAAAGTCTCATGTGATACACTAGTTAGCCAAGTGCATCTGGACAATCACGTCAAGCTCCTCCCAAAAATAGTTCGAAGGCTGATGTAGCTAGACCATAGACTGATGTGTGTCAATGAATCTTGGGAATTCAGTTTTTTTATTGATATAGTGATCGAGAACAGGCCCCCGTCCACCACTGTACTTCTTAAACACCCTTTTCAAACTACTAATATTCCCCCCGATCTGTTAGGGTACGAATTCCAAAGAATACTCACCAAATTTGGGCAAAATAATTGCTTATTCCACCAACCCCAAACCCCTTAATGTTCCAAGCAATAATAAGCATTGAAAAAATATATCCGTAGATTTACTTGTGGGTATTTGTCTTTTTTCAAATTGTTCCTGAGAATATTATTTTGAGCCAAATACGCCCATCACGAAAGAAATTATACATTGACGAGGTTGTTGTTGTGGATGTTATTGGTGACAATTTTTCAAGACGTTATTTTTAAATAAAAAATTGTGCACTAAATAATAATTGTAAATCCAGTTTTTGCGCTCATTGCAGAGTAGCAAGTCGGATCGTTTTCACAGAGAACGGATCTTGGACAAAAATAATTCACTGAACTTAACTTTATTAATAACTGAAAAAAGAAAATGATACTATATGTTAATTGCAAGCTAATACAAATAAAAAGAAAACAAAAATAATAAAGATTCTAACTAAACTTGGGCCTTTAGATAAAATTAAGGGAACTTTATAATCCTCTTCTTCATTTATATCCACCTCAGTCCACCCTTCCTCCTTACGTTGGCACAGTAGGGACCTGTAATATAAAAGAAAACAAAAAAAAAAATCCCTCTTCTAACAATGTATTTTAACTAAGCAAGGGATCATAGTACACTGCGGATAGGGAACAATAAATAGAAAAAAGGCTCAACTAAAGGGCCTATGAAATAAAAAGGGCTCTATGTTAAGGGGACAAAATTGAAGGTTTACAAAATTTTGAAAAACTAAATTAAAAAGGGACCAATAAGACTGAAATTAACTAAAACAAGAATTGATTAATTAATTTAACTAATAAAAACATGAGTTCAATGAAAAATCTAACTAACAACTCAATAACTAAAAGACAAATCAAGAAACTAACTACTAACTGAATTTAAAAATTGAAACTAATTACAAACTAACTCGCTAAATGACAAAAAATAACAAACAAACTAACTAAGCTAATAACTAATAAATAAAAAAAGCAAACAACTCACCAAATTAATCAAAAGACAATAACCAACTAAAATAATAAGAAAAAAATTAACTAATCGAGTAACAAGAATTCAATAATCAAAATTTAAGAAAAGGTTAACTAAATAACAAATAATGTTGTATGAAAATAACTAATGTAACTTATTATAAATTTGGAAATAAAATAGACTACCTAAGCTATCTAATTTACTCAATTAAATCAATGAATTAAAAGAACAAAAGAAGAATCGGCTATTTTAAATCTATTTAACTAAACTAATTTGACTACAAGCTTGGAACAAGAGCTGGACCAAATTGACATGAATTAACTAAACAACGAATCTGTTAATAATAATAATTAATCTAACTATCTAAACTAATTAATTAAGCAATGAATAAAGAAATAAAGAATCGACTATCTATTCATCTAACTAACTTGAACAAGATTAAAGGGCAAGGCATGAAATCAAAGGCTAGTAAACTAACGTGAATCTAGACTAACTGAATGTTGAATTAAAGCTAATATTAACCTACAACTAATCACGTATGCAATGAAAATCAATATTAACTATGTTAAAAAGAAAACGATAATTACACTAGAGAAAGGAAAGCGGCTAATATGATTTTAATTGATCTAACTAATTTAATTAATCTTTAAACTGACCAATCTAAAACAAATTTGTATTAACATGAATTAAAATTGACTAAGTGATTAAAACAAAATCGCATATATCTAATTCGGCTAAATTTGATCTAATTAATTAAAAAATGATAATAACAAATAAAAAAGTTAATTCTAATCTAATTAATTCATAAATGCAATACGGCCTTTGCAACTCATTCACAGACCCTCAGTTGAGAAGGTTGCCAAAATATGCAAACGTCCTTTAACTCATTCACTATAACGAAACTAGCAGAAAGCAAAATTACAATATGCACAAGCACAAATATAAATTTGCTAAGAGATAAATACAAAGGCACTAAGGCACTACACAAGCACAAAGTGTATGTAATGGCTACAAAGAGCCTAAATATGCACAAGCATAAGTCCCCAAAGGGCCAACATACAATTCAAAAAATTAGCAAATACATAAGATTACAAGAGGCACTAATAAACACATACAAATGAATACAAATACATAAAAATAATAATCTTTTATTGATGTAGAATGCTTAGGAAAAGCATCAACAAAAGGAGGGACAAGAGGTTTCTTATATACAACAAATAGGGCTAAGGGAGCTCCCATAGAGTCATTGGGAGCTTCTAACGGCTATAAATATAGCCATTGGGATGCTTTCTAATGACTCTAAGGGTAAAAGTTCATAGTGCCTTTCGTATTTAGTGAAAGATCAAACAATAAGAATAAATAAAAAGCAAAAATTTGTTCCTAGAGGACAAAACTTATTATAAGAGGAAAAAAAACCAAAATGCCCCTAAAAGGCATTATCTATTACAATACCAAAAAAAGTACATTATATATATATATATATATATATATATATATATATATATATAAACACTCACACATTTGGGAATGTCCTTCTATCTGTGCCTGTTATGTGATTTTAGTAAAAAGAGCATGGCACATTTTGGGAACATTCGAAACCACGATTTGTGAAGGTCTCCAAAATGTGTGAACCTCCTTTAACTAAATACTTTCACATTTGCGAATATTCTGACCTTCGTATGCGAATGTCATCACATATTTGCAAACGTCCTTCTACATATGCCCCTTATGTAATTTTAGTAAAAAGAGGTTTTGAGGACATTCACAACCATGAGTTGCGAAGGTTTCCCAAAAAATGTGAACCTTCTTTAACTAAATACTCCGACATTTGTGAATGGCCTCACACATTTGTGAATGTTCTCCTACCTATGCCCCTTACGTGATTTTAGTAAATGGAGGCTCTCACATTTTGGGGACATTCACAACCATGAGTTACTAACTGTCATACTATATTTGTGAAAGTCTTCTTGCATGTGCCCCTTATGCGACTTTTTTTTAGTAAAAAGATGTTCGCACATTTTGAGATATTTGCAACAATGATTTGCGAATGTCATGCTATATTTGTAAAAGGACAAAAATATCCTTAAAAAGTTAGAAATCAAAATTTTGGACATGAGGTGGATTTCAGCAAATTGTGAGGATTTTCAGAAGTGTGCCATTTTAAAGGACAGTATGGTCAATTTTTGTAACTGAGAACCACCGCTTTCCAAAAATAAATCGAATGTCTTCTGCAAACCCTCTCTAATAGCGCATGATCTGAACTAGAGCGAGCAACTAATCTGCATGCCTCCGCCGCAACTCCAAGCTAGCGATGGTGACCGTCAGCCCATTGCCCCTTCCTCTTTTCTTCTTCCACAACAATTGGATAAGGGCATCCCTACCAGCCAGCTACCATCCGGTAGGATCCTCACCCCCAGTGAGGCCTCTGCCTGCCATACCAGTAGGGGAAAGGAAGGCAGACTCAAATTGCTCCTCTCGCCCTCTTTCCCTCTCTTTTCCCAACTGGCAAGTTCTCATCAAGTGACCAGTAAAACCAGACAGGATGGCCTGACAGGGGCCCAACCATCCAGCGGGAGGGAGCCTCCCTTGCAGGAAAGGACCCCCATCCTTCCCTCTCTGGTAGGGACTTCTGTCCATGGGACTCCACCAAGGGTGGACTTCCACCTGCTGCAGAATTGGGCGAATATGTTATTCCGAGAAAACAGTCTACAAGCTAGTTCGCAAGCATTTGAGGCTGGTTCAGAGTTTTTTCAAGTAGGTTCTCATATCCATAATGGATTTCCCATGGTTGTGAACCTAGGGTCCAATCCAAAATCCACTTGAAATATCTATACAGGACTAAAACCCGACCCAATTTCTTTCTACCCAATCTATTGACCCAAACATAAATCGACATCAACTGATCCATTCAAATCCAAACACCACCTAAACCCACTGATACCTATATGAGTCCATTCACTACTTGAACAATCTTCAAAGTACCCATTTGAATCAGGTGGAACAAATTTGGATCTGATTAGTTATAATTGGATCTAAGAGAATTTGCAATTGGATATCTCTATCTTGGCTCATATACTGCAAGCAAGTCCATTTTGGATATTTGTTTTTGCACCAGCCACCAAGGAGCAATAAGGTCCATATGTTCCCTCTTTGGATCCTCAGCAAAACGGATCCTGCCACTACCAACTTCTCTGGATCAGCACTTAATAGATCTACACCTGTTGGAGATTGTATCACCTCTGTGGTTTTTAGAAATCAAGTAAGATTGGAAGATGGACAAACAAAATTAAAAGTTGAAGAAAAGTCTTCTCCAACCTGAAGAGAATGATGCAGAAGTGGAGCAACATGCAATTCCAAGTCGAAGATATCCAATTAGATCTAGTTTAGTTTAGGATTTTATTTGGGTTTTTTATTTAGATTTAGATCATTATTATGTAATGGATCCATTTTATATCCAATTTAGAATTAGGGTTTCTTGTGTTTCCGATAAATACTCATTATAGGGATTTTGGAAGATGGTGGATTGATTGAGACCTGGTATTTTTCTTTCATTTAAACATTAATTAACTACCTATTTTTTAATTAATCTTGCTTTCTGTAGCGTAGATTCATAGGAATAGTTGATGGAGGTAGATTTCTCATAATCTCAGATTGAGGTAAAGTCACCTTTGTAAATAAGAATAAAACAAGAAAGAGGTAAGCCATTTCCTTAATGATATTCAGGCCCCCTTGATCATAGTCCAATTACCCTTTTTATTTATTTTGGATAAGGCTTTTGCTATAAACGAATCAATTTGACACGATTCATATGCTGGTCTGTTTTGGATGAACGCATTTCACGCGTAGCTTTTTCATAACTGCTTTGGGAAGATGCTTGTCTCATACACTATGGGCATTTCTGCTCATCCCCTGTGATCTCATTGATGCAAGTTGTTTTTATAAATTCTGAACTCATAGAAAGATTTAGCATGTTCAATATGAGGAATCAATCTTAGGATTGCAAGTTTTTGGATAACAATGATTTTTTAAGTAAACATATCATGGCATGCTTATAACTGTTGATTTTTGAATTGCCACAAAATGCTACACATATCAGGTGATTCGAATGCTTTTTTTTTTTTGGACGGCAGGCTGGGGTTAGGCAGACCCCTACCGGTTACTATTCACACGTACCATGGGGTTTGAACCTACCACGTCCCACCACAAGGAAACGTGCACTAACAGCTCCTACCAACCACGTGGAACCCCCCCCCCCTCCTCGTTGGTCTAGTGATTTGAATGTTGGTATTCACTAAGGGGTTGTTTGATGGCTTGTCCAAGATTGGATGAAATGAACAAACAGAATGGAACACAACATTGGTTATGTTCTTTCTGTTCTTTTTGTTCCAAGTCCAACAAATGTCCATTGTTTGATGGGGAAAGAATGAAGAAGAAGAAGAAACCCTAATCAATGGAAAAAAACCGCAATCAAGAAGATAACCTTAATCAATAAAATCATACAAAAACCTAATCTATGAAAATCAAACAAAAACCCTTAATCTAAGAAAACCCTCACATATGAAAACCTTAAAATGCCTTAAAAAGAAATTTGATTTGAACTGTAATAAAATAAGAAGAAGAAAAAATAAGAAAAAAGGAACCTCACCGGCGGCCTCATCCCCGACAGCCTCTTATCACCTCACCGGCCTTGCATCGCCTCAACAGCGGCCTTATCTCCAGCATGAGTGACCCCCTGGTTGCAAAGGAGAGAGAGAATCGGGAGACCCCTACCCCTTACTTTTTTTGTTAACGTGTTCCCTAAGCCTTGTTCTTTTTGTAATAGGGGGAGGGGTGTTACTAAATTAAATCTTTTTAAGGATGCAGTGGATGTCGTTCTAAGTGTCCACCACATCCAATGTTTGTTGAAATCATTGTCCCCCGCATTCATTTCATCCCATTTTGGGCGGGGACTGTGATTCAAACGTACCCTAAATAGACCATATAGATCACATCAATGAGATCCGATGGTATATGGTGATAGGAATGACACAAAGGATGGGAAGCAGATCAGGTCATGCTGAAAATTAGGGTTTTCGCTTATGCTGACATCGTGGCCATCCGATTTGCATTTTAAAAAGCTCAAAAGTCAACAAAACCACGTGGCATTCATCCAAAATGCAGACAGACAGCCACCATGTCCGCATGAGCAAAAACGCTCATTTTCTTGGATATTTTGACATTAAAAATTTGCTTTTTATTGAAATAAAATTAAAATGTAATAAAATATTTTAAATAATATTAAAATAATGTCATACGTGTCACCATGGCACAGCTAAAATGGCGTGTCCTTGTGACATAGGCACTAGCGATGCGTGGGTGCCACAACTTTCATATCATTGATTTATCCCCTTTCCAAAAGCAAATTATAGAATATGAGGATTTTTATGTTAAGCCACTCATCTAGATTAGGTAGCTCCTAAACTCAATTCTGGTGATATACAAACTTTTGGAAATGATACTCGGGCAGATGTTCTATCTCCTCCATCAACAAGGCAGTTAGTAGACAAATATGTGATTGTTTTGTATGGCAAAAAAGTTCTGCGGACAGAGTGGGGTGGGGCCTTGACCATTTGAGGGCCAGTCTAGGTTCAAATCCCATGGGTGTCACCCCCCGCCGCATAAGCTGAAGCTTGGCAACTCCCTAGAGACAAGGGGTAAGCCCTCGGAGTATGCTGACAGGACAGCGACCGTAAGTATGGCAGGCTGAGCCAGCGTGGTTAGGTCTCTGCACCTAGGGTGGTTTCTCCGAATAAAAAAAATTCTGCGGACTCAAAAAAGGTTTCATCTAGGCCACAAAGTCCCTACTGAGTTGTGGTCAAAACCAGGGCAGACGCCTGAGTTGTTCTGTTATCATGTTCAGCCATGAGTTTCATGCCAGACCACCATAACCACAATTCAGAAAAGAAGCAGAATCGTGTTGATTATGTAGAACTTAAAACAGGAATAGAGATTCAAATCATGACATAAGCTAAGTCATACTACTGTAGGTCTAATCAAGAATTCCAAATTTTCTTATAACACATAAGACTTTCAAATATTAAAGAAATACAATACTAATTATTTGATCAATTAATTAGAAAATATAAGAATGAGTGAACTCTAATGAATTTGATCATCAAAATCAAGCAATAGACCTCAGCTATATGTACAAATTACAATGTTTAAATCTGACATGAGAATTAGCAAGTCTTGCAACTAAAAAGACCATTTACATGATAAATTGACAGGCTTCTGTAAATTGTTTACCATTCTCAGATTTGATGGTGGGTACCAGAGGAAGCAAACCATAAGAGCCAGGTTAATCCTAAAAACAAATCACTAGTCGATACGCACATCACTGGGTAGATATATACCTCCCCTGGCCACCAAATACACTATAAACCAAAATTCTATGAGGCAAAATCATCCACCACAATATTCGAAGAAGCAAAATCATTCAACACAGGATGTTCAGATATCATACCAAATAATACCATAATCACCAAAAAAAAAAGGAACAAAGTAATAACGGGCCAATGCCATTGCTCATGGGAGCAAATTGTTCATTGATGGGGCATATACTTTTGCTCATGAAACACGGTTTCAAGGAAGAAAAACCAAATTTGTTGTTGGCGGGTTTGGAGTGCACACCTTCACCAGGGAGGAGGCACGGGGAATTGTAGATAACCTAATTTTGACCAAATCATTTCACGTAAGGAGTCGTGACAAAATCCAAAGTCTCAGATGCATTTTGAGGTTATTCTAACTTTAACTTTATTTTTTGCCTTCAAAACAACATTTTCAAAGTTTTTGACCAAAAGATCAATTAAACTAGAAGGTATTAGTTTTCAAATAAATAAAAATTAGGTCAATTCACCATCAGAGTCAAAAGTTATAACCAAAACAAAACTTATTCAATAAAAATCTTATTTTCATGTGGGACCCACTTTGAGTGCATTTTTCACCACCAAAACAATCAAATTTGGTCTTATACTTAAAAAATGAAGTAAAGTGAAGCTTGTTTGGCTTTTCAACGCACCAAATTGTGCCTCAATCTGATATCTGGATAGAAAGTTATGATAAAAACAATTTAACTTGTTGGGTTTGTCTAAGCCTGACGCTAACGACAATCCTGAATTATTATTAGGAACTTCTAACGACAATTGAATTGTCATTACCAGGTCTTGAATTGTTGTTACAGTTTCCTAGAGTGTCATTAAGAGGGCCCAAAAACCATGAGTTGTTGTTAGTAGACCCCAATGTATCGTGAGCATTTTATGCATCGTTGGCACTTTTCAGATGTTGTAGCACCTCATTTGATCCAGATTCATTCGTAGAATGAAAATAAACCTCTAAAAACTCACCATACCTATCCCAACTACTTTAAAATTCTATTCATTAAAAGTAGACTATATTTTGGAATCTCATAAAACATATTATGTCTATCTTCTTATCCTAGATTCTTATCCCCTAAGCTAGGTAACTTTGGCATATTAGAATGAGACAACAAAACCTCATACCAATGGAATTGTGCCACATCATCAAAAGCCAAATCTGGGTATCCAGATCCAAACAACTTAATATCCATGTACAAACTCACTTAAAAATCTATAAATAGGAATCATCTCTCCCTAGTCTAACATCTAGATCCCAAGTAAAGAAGTCATATCACACTTACCACCCAACCTAGATCAGCACCCAAACTCTGCCCGCACGAGCTTAGTCTATTGAGCTTACTAGCCTAGTATAGGTATAGATCTCCTATCTCACTTAGTCTCACAAAGCTCGTACCTAGCTCAGGATTTCTACACACTTGTCTATGTCTTAAGAAAGGGCTACCTAAGCCTGAGGTGAGATCCTATTTTTTGTGCACTTTTTATTGAATTTATTTTTATTTTTTATTACAAAAATTATGATTTTTTCTAACTCCAACATATTTGTTTTTTATTTTCTGTTTTTCCAGCCTTGATGGTGGCTCACACCATCAAGCTTACCTTCATTCAAGATTTGCATACAAGGTACAAGTCACTTACAAGCTATATCCCAAATGTTAAAATTTTCAAAGTTCCTAAAGTGGTTCATCCTTGCTCATTGAAAGAGGAAAGACGCACTACTTAAAGAGTGGACCCCACATCTCTCACTTGTCTTATATTTTGATCGATTTTCAAATCCAAATCTTTTTTGGTTTTCAAAACTTGGGGATCCATAGGAACAAGTTCCAATCATCTTGTATGTCATAAATTTTCGTCATGCCAAATACAGGAAATTGAAAGTACTCAAATTCATTGCATAATTCAACTCTGAATAAACTCTTAGATTAATCATCCTTTTATATATGGGAATTCCTAATCATAATCAAAACAAATAATCAATTTGATAAACTCTAATTAAGATAAATCCCTTTCATAATTAACTATCCAATTAGATATGTGTCCATCATTTAGACACAATATCCAAATACAAAATTGTAAGATCGAAATCTTACCTTTGAAAATAAAAAATTTATTTGAAAATATTTTCTTTAGAATCTGACTTCTTAAAAAATAAACATGGGATCCTTAATGGTACGAGGTTAGACTATTCCTCACCAAGTGACGAGGGATAATCCAACCAAGGCTAAGATTTTCTTTGAAAATAAGCTTCATAAACCTTCTTTGAACACCAATGCAATAAGCTTAGGGCAGTGGACCCACCTAAGGCTCAAACAAAGCAAGTACAATGTGTAAAACCCATAATTTTTTAGTAAAAGTTTTGAATAAATTCATGAGACATTTTCATATAAAAATAGCATATAAACCCGAAATACGAATCAAATCGAATTCAACGAACCAATTATACTTAGGACATTCGTATCTTCATAAATATATGCTCAAACAGTCAGAGAGTCATAACTTCCTCCCTAAGTAAAATTAGGAGATTTGTGTTAGCCAACTTTCTTAGTTACGTCAATATGAAGAGAATGGCGTACTCAAAATTTTTCAGAAAAAAAATGCCGAAAACCTGAAATTTTTAAGGACCCACAAAAATTTTGGTGGGACCCACGAAAATATTTCTCAAAAAATATCTTATGGGACCCACAAAATATCTCATGGATTTTTCCATGTGGACCCCATACAAAAGGAACCTTCAATCATTATCAGAAAAGCCAGGGGCAGAATGAAAAAAATAAAACTTGAAAGACAAGTTTCCTTGGCTATAAATAGCCCTCCCATCTCTCTTCTCATAAAATTGTCCCCCCTCTCTCTCCTTTTATTTTTCTCTCTCTAAAACCTCTCCTACCTAGCCTAGCTCTTCTGAGCCTACCTGACCTGGTTTGAGCCTGCCTGACCTGGTTTGAGCCTGCCTGACCTGGTCTGAACCTACCTGACCTGGTCCAAACCCACTTGACCTGGCTTGAGCTCAGCTGGGTCCAGTCAAAGTTAAGGTCTCTTTTGGTCCTAAACCCAGGTTTGATTCACTTAACCTAGACCTAGCCTACTTGAACTAAGTCTAAACTTGCCTGACCTAGTTGACTTGGACTGAACCTAGTTTTGTCCAAACCACTTGGGTTTAGCAGCTTGATATGCTCTTCCTCTTTTTCAACTAGGTCAAACTCATCTGACCTAGTTTGACCTCTCAAAGGAAGGTTTGAACCCAGTTCGAAGCAGACAGAGCGTACCAGAGTCGTTCTTCACCGATCGAAGAGTAAGTTTGATTCGTCGATCACTCTCTCTCAAGTATTTGATGATTTGTGTTATGATATATATTGTATACATTCTGAAGTAGTATCTGACCCTAGTCCTTGGTTTACGCCCTCTAGAACACTTCGGTGTTCACGCACATCTCCTTACGACTATCGTTGGATATTTATGATAAAAGCTCATGCTTGAGGTAATATATATGTATTTGAGATTATTGTTATGTCGAACGATGCCAAGACTCCTGCTTTCTATAATTTAAATTATGCTTTTAAGATTGCCATCATGTTGAACGATTCCAAGGCTCCTGATTTTTGCAATTTAAATTATGCTTTTAATATTATTGTCGTATCGAACGATGTCAAGGCTCCTGCTTTCTGTAATTTAAATTATGCATTTAAGATTGTCGTCCCATTGAATGACGTCAAGGCTCTTGCTTTCTGTAAATATATATGTATTTTCTTTATGCAAGTTATTTAGTTTGATTTCTTCCACCAAACATTAAATATGCACTCATTTACGTCACCGTATTATAAAGCACAGGCTCTTGCTTATATTACATATAGTGTGTATAAATAGGCATTCAAATGAATATCAACTCCAATTTGCCAATGTGATTTCATTGCCGCTCCTCAATCAAGATTCTGCTTGACAAATGAAGCTCTTATTGGAAAGGCTTTGCTTTTGCGCAAAACTATTTTTTCGTAAAAACCTAAGTCACTTGTGCATGGCCTGGCTAAGCCCCAAGGTTCTAACGAACCTCAATAGATGCAAAGTATACACAACAATGCACATCTATCCCTGAGTTAAGCATAGCGATTTCTCCATCAAAGAGGAGAAATGTTGCTGAAATTTCTAAAAAGATGCTCACCGAGCTTAAAAGAAATGCATGCTTTCTCCGTCAAAGAGAGAAAGTGTTGCTGAAATTTTTGAAGAAGCTCAACAAGCTCAAAAAGAGTGTAGCATGTTACTCCATCATACAAAGGAGGTTTTGCCCAAATTCTATCAAATACTTTCTACAACGTAGAAAGGGTCGTCACACTTCTGTCGTCAAAGTAGGGGAAGTGTTGTCGAAATGGTTGGCAAAAGAATTCTCTGAACTGGTTGAATGGCACGAGGATGCTTTGTGGTCAAAACGCTGCCAGAATGGCTCATTCTCATGTTCACCTGTAAGGCACTTTACTCGTAAGGGCCGAAGAGCCGGAGTAGTTGTTGTGCCTTGACTAGGTCATGTGTTCGTTGCGATGATATACGCTTAGCAATCGATCCGTTGAGATCATGTCATATGCATGCTCATAAAAAATAATATTACATAAACTAGACTCGTAAGGGCTGGAGAGCCAGAGTTCTATGTTCACTCAAAAAAGATGAAGTGATCGTGATGGTTGTAGATGCCGAGAGCATAGTCAAGCATGCATATAAATAAAACTTAAGGTCGTAGACCCTGCAGTTTTGATCGTGCTAAAAAATACTGAATTGGGTCGGGTACATATTTTCTCAGTGCGGGATGCACTGGCTTGCCTGAATGGCATGCGAATATCTGACAAGTAATGGTTAGACTGACAGACTCCTTCAAGACTATTGTTCATCGTGAAATACGGTGATGGTACAATCGTGAGTGACATGTATTTGATTATGAACCAGAAATAGTTCAAGGGGCCTCTCATCACTCTGGGGGTATGGAGGTTGTGGTTATCCTTAAATATCTAAGGATTGAACCCAACTAATGCAGTAGAGGATGCATCCAAACTGGCATGTTAGGGTTGTTCTGATATGAGTTTTACCACCCTATCATAGATAGGATCAACAGGCCTCTGGGGTAATAAACCTCTAAAATGTCGTGTTGATGTCTGAGTTTCAGCTTCTCCTGCGTACCAGGGGGTGAACGGGTTAATATCGAAACAAAGCATTAATTAGTTCTAGGTTCAGCAATGTATGAATGTATGAGTGAATAGACGTTGTTTTGTTAAGTCCTGCATAACCTTGAGAAAGGTGTCATAATCGGTATACCGATAGGACAAAGACCCATGTTGTATCCGCACGACTAAGCTAAGCTCGAGAAGCTCGTGCTTGGATTCGTGGGATATGGATGAGCCAAGTCTTGGAGACTTGAGTTTGACATCCCAAATGAGACCCTAAAGAGGTCTATGCTAAGTCGTGGAGACTTAAACGAGATGTTCAATCATAACCCTGAAAAGGCTCATGCTAAGTCTTGAATACTTGAGCACAATGTTTAACTCATAGCCCTGAAGAGGCTCTCGCGATGTACGCTAAGTCGTGGAGACTTGAGCATCGTTATTGCAAATTGTGACCCTGAGTGGTTTGTGCATTTTCTTGAGTTGATTAAATGTGTGGATGAATGATTGTTTACCAAACCAGCAATGGTTCTAACCCTGTTTAATGGGGATTTCAGGTGTTGAATCTGCGATACGATATACGAAACAAGGTGGCATAGAGTTTCAGGGTTTCTCTAGACAGTGTTGTATTGCTTTCTTTATAAAACTAAATATTATTTTTTCAAGCAGTGATGTTTGTAATAAACAAGTGATTTTGATAAATGGAATACTTTGGTGATCAATGAGTGCTTAGCCACACACTTATGACTTGTCCGAAGTTTTCTAAAAATCGATGACTCATTATCGTTCATTTTTCGCTGCTAAAATCTTTTTTTAAGGTTCGCTGCAAAGAAAAAAAAAAGAAATTCATAAAATTTTCAACTTAGCTTTGTTTTGGAAATTCGGGCCATTACACAATGTGTACAAGTTAGTGCAAGCAGGCAGAAAAACGTATTCACATAAAATAAACAAAAAAATGTGAGAGAATACTTACTCGAGTTCTGTGAAGCCCTAACCCTGACTCGTTGCGTCGACGGAGTCTCCTCGCTCAACCACAAGCCACAGATCCAATAGAGCCTCCCCTCTCTAGCCTGAATTCCTACGTGGGAAGGGCATTCCTCATAGAAAAACTATTGTACTCTCTAAGAAAAACAAATGTTAAACTAAAGTAATACTTAGAGTTTTCTCATGAACTACATAGGAAAATCCTAAAAAAAATGGGAAGCAAACTATCCTAGATGGGAGAGTGATAGGCACCCTACTATTTTTTCTAACTTGAGAGCTACTCAAGTAGAAAATCTAGCCTAGAGAGCTACCTAGGTGTAACCGCTCCCTGAAGTGAAGGACAAGAAGGAAGAAGGTAAACACTCTTGATCATTGACCAAAGTATACACTCATGTGGAGGAGCTCAAGATATGTTAAAGTGTTCAAATGAGTTCCCAAAGGGCGGGTATTTATATTCTCCTACCCAAACTTGGATAAGATCTACGCCAGTGCCACCCAAAGGGGGTATTTATAGTCTCTCGCCCAAACGTGCAGATCAGGATTCTCGCCACTGCTGAGCACTGTCACAGACTGGGATGTAGCACTAGCGTAGATCCCTCTAAGCTGGGGCAGTTTGGATCAAATTTGGTCCAGATCCAAACACAAGTTTAGATATAACGCCAGATCCACATGTACATCATCCTCCCCGAGTTGGGAAGGGTTCGACTCTAGTGAATCATAGGTAACGTCATCACCATCAAGCATGATGCTGCATAATAGATCATCTCCCTGAAAATAGATTGTCTCCTTCTCTTGCTTTGCATCCTCTTCGCTATTCTCATCATGCTTAGCCAACTGGACATGTTTGCGGATCGCTGGGCATTGTGCTGCAAGTGTCCAACTCCATCACAACAGAAGCACCTTTGTCTATTTTCAGCTACCTGCGCATGAGACCTGGTATTATATGGTGGCCCTAAATCCTCACATCGCAGTGTCTACTTGGGGTCCTTCGGATTGGTGGCCTTTAACATCATGCTAGTCTAAATTCGCTCCTTAGGTTGGGAAAGCATTTTTGGACAGAGAGAACAATGCCCACAAATCACTCTTTGGCTTAAGCTTTTCCTCGATAGACATTACTTGTTTTGTTACTTTATCTACATTAGTAACCACAAGACATTCATCTCATCAAAAATAGCAGAACAAAGGCTAGTGATATACGTAGCAACCTGCTAATCCTTTATCTCTTGAACCCGACTCCGAAGGTTTAGGCGATGAAACTCGGTTGTGTACTCGACCATGGATTTTGAATGTTGTCAGAGCAAAAGACATCTGTGATAGAGCTATTGAGCATAACTGAGTTGTACGAATTTGATTTCCGCTGCATTTTGGCCCATGCATCCACGGTCCTTAGTACTTGTCAGCGCAAGTCCTCGTGAGCAATTCACGGCCAGTGCAACCCGATGATGCTCTGGAACCTGTTGGGAAGTAAAATATGCTTTCATCGCTAGCCTCCAATCCAAGAAGATATCGGCATTAGATTGTCCTGCAAATTCTAGAAGGTGCAGCTTCACACCATAGGTCTCTACATGCTCTGTTTGTCGCTCCTGATGAGGCACCACTAGTACTGGTGGATACTCGCATCAAAAATTTGCATCATCATCTGGTGGATCTGCTAGATCACCTCATACAGCATGCCTAGGATGAGACCTCTTAGGTAGTCGGGCAAGAGGCACATCAAATGGTCTCTGATCACTTTGTGCAGCTCCTGGTGCATGTGCATGCAGCCCAAACCAAACCCCTGCCAACAGGTCATGGATCTAGGTATTGAACTGGAACTGGGTTTTGATAGGGTATAATAACAAGGTTTGGGTCATATTGGGTTGGCCTAGGTGGGGGAGGATAACTGGGTGGTTGTGGGCATGCTAGAGGTTGGATAGGCTGGTTTTGATTTTGGGTTGGATTTGGTTCATGGATTGAATATGGATTTCTGTAGCCAAGATAATGGGTTTTGTATGGATCTGGTTGGATTGCACGGATTATGGTAGGATGGATACTAGATCGAGTTTTGAGGATATAATGTCTGATTTAAAAATAATTCAAATCTAAAATTGTTTTGGGTCTGGTCTTGACGCGGTCTGAATTAAAACTGGAGCTTCGTCTGCATCCAATTATATCCGGTTTGGGTTTGGATTTAAGACTAAAAACAGTTGGTTGGGTGCAGTCAAGTGGACCTGGATAGTGAGCAGGGCCCACTAGGTTAGGAACCGGTGGACCTTGGGCCGGAACATCGATCTATCTTGATGGACAGTCCTATTCCCTTAAAAGAATTAAATAATGGAAGATATGAACCCATGTTCCAAAGCTTTCTTCCGCCTGCTTTGAGATCATAATTCAGAGTTGTCAAATAAGAATTGGGTGAGATTTAACATCATTCCAGACCCATGGCCCCCTAGTTGGGTTGAGCCAATCGATGTCCAATTGCATCCATTCGTCTCTCTTCTTCGTTGCGTCTTTCTTTTGTCATTCAAAGATACGATAGCACCTTTGCGGCTGCGGCTGCGGCTGCGGCTGCGGCCACTGCTTGCCTAAATACAGATTACATCCGACCTGAGACAGCAAATCAAACAATAAATTGTGATTCAGAGTAATATTGGAGACCAAACAGTCTCTGTTTTTTCCAACAATCGCAATCGGATTCATTGGCTGAAGGCCATCTCGGAAGGGCGTTGTGTTCCAAATCGGCAATTAATATCCTTCACCGGCTGCTGCTTTCGATTCACGTTCTGACTAGTAATCCTTCCACGTTTGTTGTCTTCTATTTTATGTCTCTAGCGCTGGTGAGAAGCCTCAATTCTGGTCGGATTCTTCTGTTGTATAAAAACCTTGTTATAACCTATCTGTGGGCCGTCGTAAATAAGTTGCTTCTTAATAAAGGGGCCGTTATTCCCCCAGCTTTATTATCGAAGAAAAAAGAAAAGAAAGACCTTAGTTGTTTATAACAAATTCTCATCTCCATCAAGTGGTAAAGCAGTAAAGACAGCAAAAGCCCACGAGGGCTCCACACTCATCTGATAGGACTAGGAGTGACTTGCGAATGACACCAAGTTGAACAGGATGTCATGAATTCAAAACCCATGGCAGCATCCTTGCTGATCTCATGGGTTTTATTTAGCAGCAGATTGCCAAGATGCCGTCGGCGATGGAGGAGACAGAAGCTATTGTAACAACGCGCCAGCACATATTGCATCTCGAACTTGCCTAAGCGAGAACATGTGACAAACAATCTCTCTCTCTCTCTCTCTCTCTCTCTCTCAGTTTCTACGGGAACTATGATCTTTAATATAATTGATAAGAAGATCCATGTTTAAGTGAGAAGAGCCCCCTTCTTCCATGGCTTTTTTGGCCATTTCTTTGAGTTTGTTGGCTCTTTCTCTCATGCCCTCTCCTTCATCACCCGTCAAACGAACCACTGCTTCCTCAATCTTCTTCCTATCCACCACTCGAGCGTCTTCCTCTTCACCAATCTTGACCAACTTATTACTACCAACAGCAACACCATTTTGCAGAACCTGAATCACGAGCTTCTCATTCATGTGCTGATCCGAGAACATAGGCCAAGCGACCAACGGCACTCCGCTCGCGATGCCCTCCAGCGTAGAATTCCATCCGCAGTGCGTGATGAATCCTCCGACCGCCGGGTGCGACAGTATCAGCAGCTGGGGAGCCCAACCTTTGATGATCAACCCCTTGTTGTCCAGCCTCTCCTCCAAATCAGAGGGGAAGTTCTCGATCGCTGCCCCTCTCACCACCCAAATGAAGGGACAACCGGAACCTTCTAGCCCTAAGCCAATCTCAACCAGCTGAGCCTTCGAAACAACGGCAACGCTTCCGAAGCAGATGTAAATGACAGACTTTGGTTTCTTCAGATCGAGCCATCTCAAACAATCGTGCTCATCGATCGACGCCGCGTTCCCCCGCTCGGCCTTGTCGCTCTTCTCATTGCTGCAGAGAGAAACAGGACCGATGCTCCAGGCGGGCTTTCCGGTCGCTTGTTTGTAGTGCTCGATGTATGCACCCTCCAACTCATAGAAGCTGTTAAGCAGAGTTCCATCATTCTCTGTTTCAGTCTCCCAAACATGATCTATTAGCTTCTGTATCTCAGTTTTCTGATCCTCGGGCTCTTCCGTCTTTTTGATAAAATTCGAGAATTGGGCTTTCGTCATTTTTATTTCATGAGGCAAGTCCGTCACTAAAAACTCCTCATCATCGGTTAAGGCGTTCGCGTCGGGTTTGTTGTATCGTATAGAGCGTTGGACGCAGAGGAAGAAGCAAGCGGTCCCGTGGAAAACGAAGCGAGGGATGCCCAATTTGCGGGCGATTTCCAGCGTCCAAGGGAACAACGTATCTGATATGATGCAGTCAGGACTCCGGATGCTAACGAGTTCTTCGAAGGGATCGCGAAGAAGCGCCCTCGTTGCCACTAGGAACTTATGCATCATCTCGAGCGTTGATACGGAATCAAGACTCTCGCAGTCTTCAGGCAAGCCTAAGAGTTTGGTTGGAAATTGGAGCTCCACCACTTCGATGTTGAGGCCAGAAGATTGAGATCTTTGGATGGTGGATCGGAATCGGTGGTGATTGAGGGGAGTGGTGGCGATGGTGATTGTTAGACCACGCTGAGCAAGAAGCTTAGCGATGTCTATCATGGGGATCATATGGCCTTGAGCCATTAGAGGGAAAACCACGATGTGGGGCTTCACACACTGCATCTTTTCTTCCACCCCAGTTAGTGACATAGCAGGGAAAGAGGGGGATTAAAGGTGAGGAATACGATGTCATATGGCTTCTTATATAGGATTGGCCCGTGGAAATCCTGTTTTCTTAGGTGGCACGTTGATAAGAGAAGAAGCTGCGTGCTTCTCTTGGATGGCTACGAGGTCCCGTCACCGAATGGAAAGAATGGATGAAACTTCATTTGCTTCGCCTTTTCCGAGAGGGTGGTGTATGTTCGCCCCGGATGATTCACTCAATCCCACGTTTGTGTTCGGGGGTCTGAATGAGCACCACGTATACAAGCACATGGGGCTCGTATTCCCGTGTATGTTGACATCACTTAGCATTGGAGTCTGGTGTGGTTGCAAAGACTTAAGTACCCTTTCTTGCTATTCTTCTCATAAAGTGATGGTTTGAGAAAATGATAAAAATGCCCTTCATTAAAAAAAGAAAAAACAAACGGTTCAAAAAAAGGATAAACATGTCCTTCATCCAGAAAGTCAAAGATGATGTTGACTCTTCAAAGTCTACCCAGCGAAACGAACCTTAATTGTTTCGCTGATGGTAATCCGACGAAACGATGGTGAGTCGACGATCCGATGGTGAGTCGGCGATCCGATGGTCATCCGACGAAACAAACCTGAGCCATCAAAAATGGTCGTTTGAACATTTCATCGTCATCTTCTTCTTCTTCCTTCTACGTAAAACATTGTAAAACCCTCTTTCTCTCTCTAGAGAAGAAATCAAGGGAGGTAAAGAGTTCCCCCTGGAGAAGGCCATGAACATCAACCATCTCACTCTCTCTCTACTTCTGTGCACATCCAACAGACGATCCTACATTGCTCCATCAAACACCGATTGACCTGCACACTGACTGTAGCATCGTTCAATTTGATGAGTTGTGGAGCCTGATTCATAGTTTTTGCCCTTACAGGAGGGGGTTTGGGGGCTCCTCTCAGCGTGGGTAACATTATTCAACTTGATGTGTTGTGGAGCCTGATTTAGAGTTTTTGCCCTTACAGATGAGGGGTCCGGGGGCTCCCCCCACCCGGCGCGGATCCCGTAGTATTTTCGGGTCTCCAACGAAATGCTATAGCGATTTGTAGTGTTATTCAACAAGCAAATCGCTGTAAATCGCTACTCGAATTATGACCAACTTGTCAGGGTCATATCTCTCTAACCGGAGCTCATATTCCAAATTCGTAAAATGTGGTGTCTTCGTTATTGAGTCTAGTTTATTTCTGTAAATTTTCAGCGATTTTTATTAGCATTTCATTCCCCATTTTATCTAAAAACCAGACCCCTATTATTCTGTGTTATTTGAGTTGCACAACATCGTTCTCACTTGACATCCACATCTTGATTCTGGCATGCTCCTTGTTGGATTTTTCATTGATTTCTTCCAACCTTGCTTGAAACAAAAATATGTTTTTCTCATCACGATACCCTGTGCATTTTTTTACCACGACACCCGGGACCCGTGCCGGAGGGAGCCCACGGACCCCCCTCCTATAAGGGCAAAAACTCTAAATCAGGCTCCACAACGAATCAAGTTGAACGATGCTACCCATGCTGGAAGGAGCCCCCAAACCCTCCTTCTATAAGGGCAAAAACTCTAAATCAAGCTCCACAATGAATCAAGTTGAATGATGTTATCCACGCTGGGAGGAGCCCCCAAACCCTCCTCCTATAAGGGCAAAAACTCTGAATCAGACTCCACAACTCATCAAGTTGAACGATGTTATACACGCTGGGAGGAGCCCCCAAACCCTCCTCATATAAGGGCAAAAACTCTGAATCAGACTCCATAACTCATCAAGTTGAATGATGCTACCCACGCTGGGAGGAGCCCTCAGACCCCCCTTTCTGTAAGGGTAAAAACTCTGAATCAGACTCCACAACTCTTCAAGTTGAATGATGCTACGCACGTTGGGAGGAGCCCTCAGACCCCTCTTCTGTAAGGGTAAAACTTTGAATCAGGATCTACAACTCATTTAGTTGAATGATGCTACCCACGCTGGGAGGAGCCCCCAAACCCTCCTCCTGTAAGGGTAAAAACTCTGAATCAGGCTCCACAACAGTCAATGTGCAGGTCAGTCGGTGCTTGATGGAGCAATGTAGGATCTTCTGCTGGATGTGCACAGAAGCAGAAAGAGAAGGGAGAGAGAGAGGGAGTGAGAGGGTTGATGTTCATGGCCTCCTCCCGTGCAGAGACTGGGTCTTAAATAATCATCTTCGGGGCACTTAAGTCTTTACAACCACTCCTTTTCAAGAATCGTCATTTTTTTGGCACCAATGGAGGAGAGGGTACTTAAGTCTTTGCAATCGCATCAAACTCCAATGCTAATTAATGCTGACAAACATGGGGATACGAGACGCACATGCTTACATACGTGGTGCTCTTTGGGACCCCCGAACATGAGATGTAGCTAACTCCCCTGTTCGGGGGGGAACATATAACCTGCTTCGGCCTTTTCCATTCTTAGGTTGGTCTTGTCCAATCTTCTCTGGTAGAATCAAGAACAATAGATCGGGAAAATATTGGCTACTCTAGAGTGTACTGTATTCTTTAGTAGAAACCACCAGTTCTTTCACATTTTCTTCCCTTTTTTTTTAAATCAAGCCCTACCGATATGATTTATGTGGTTTGTTGAGTCAAAAAAAATGTTTTAGATTGTTCAACTACATCGTGTAAGCTCATTTCCCAAGTGCTACAAAACAAGTTGAAAGTGAGTTAAAATTTCACTATTAAGAAAATTATATTTTTTTCGACATCGAAGGTTGTAACCACTCAATCTGAACTGAAGTGCATTTTTCTAATACATAGACCTTGTTGAACACATCCGTGGGGTCATATTTGTTAAATAAATAAATAATGCGGCTAATATTTTTTCCAATAGATCGTTACATTTAGAAAAAACAAAAAATAAAAATAAAAAATGTTTAAACCCATCTTTTTGTACTGCTAGACTTTTCTATTAAAGTCTTGAAAGGCTCATCTCTGACAGCTATATCTTAGGCATTGGATTAAGAAGCTTATCCACTTTCCCATCCATTCATGTGCTTGTGGTTGATTATCTTTATCTTGCAAGAATTTCTTATAAGAAAAAGACTGGGAACAAAATACCAAAGGGCTCTGCTAGTTTGGTAGGAGCAGCTAGGTATGGTAGTGGACCGGGGGAAAGCGGGCGGGGCCCCGCCTCGCCCCGTTTGGATCGGGGATGAAGGGTATGAAACGGGGATGGAGGTAGGGATAAAGGTTAAAATCTATCCCCGTTCGGGGATGGATGTACACTTTTCCCCACCCCGCCCCGATCCCTGCCTCATCCCCACCCCACCCCGTCCCTGCCACTTTTCCTCGCAATAGCCTCATTCCACCCCGCCCCGTCTCATCCCGTTTGAACTGGGGATGGAGGACATGAAATGGGGGTGGAGGTTAAAATCCATCCCCGTGCCGAGACGGAGTTCTAATCTTGAGGCGGGGCAAGGGTGGAGACCTTGTCCCCCGTCCCACTGCCATCCCTAGAGCAGCTAGTGTATATTATGCCAAATTTTATTTGTTACCGGTTGAAAGTGGTGCACGTGTGTGTGGTGTGGTGTGGTGTGGTGTGGTGGGGCCTATGATGACCTGCGCTTTGCTAAGTAGAAAGCTCATGCCTTGGCCTAAGTGTGCACGATAAATCTCAAGTGTGTCTGCTCAGCTCCATGCTCCATGCTACGGGGTCTCTTCGGCCACCTGTGACCATGTGTCATGCTTCGAAGGTGTTATGTCACCAGCTGTGCATCTCAACTTTAAGTCCACAAATAGAAGCCTTCCATGCAGAATTCATATACTATGGTTGAATATTCTCCTGCTCAATCATAGGTGAGGAAGGTTTCTCTGAAGCCATTAAGATATGTGTTGTAGCAGCCATCGAGGACTTCCAATGTGGCCAAGGCAAGGCCAGTGAAGTTGGAGGCGGCCAGTCCTCCTGAATAGAGCAGGTGTTTGACACCCGAGGTGGACTGTTGAATAGAGCAACGCGACCACAAACATACGTGACTAAAGAAATGCAACAACATAGCACATTCTTCCCCCACTATAACAAATCGATGTCCTCATCGATACTTCACAGATTGAGAGGGAACTGAAGCTACCATAGAGTTCCTAATAAATCAAGGTCACTTTGTAGTGTAAGAATCATCACCCACGAAAATGCACGGGGTGGATAAGCCACCATAAAGTTTCAAGATTGGAGGTGGTTCGGTCCTCTTGAGCTGAGAGAGTGTCTTTCAACCCGCAGTAGCCTGCTGAGCAGAGCAACATGACCATGGACAATGCATGACCCAAAAGATCATAGCAACGTGAACCAAAGAAGCAATACAATTTTCAGTAGATGAGTTGGTCCTTTGGTAACTAATGGTCCTTCAAGGATGAGCTATAAAGCATCGACTTCTCCCAACGAAGCACAACTAACAGATTGGGCATGGCGTGTCTTCACAGTTTACTCACTTATGCTAAAAAGCAGAGGTTTGGGCCTCGAAGGGTGTAACACAGAGTGTCTGGAGTGTTTGTTTTGTGAACATGAGAGGAGTGATGGAGTGTGAGGGTTATTGCATCATCCTAGCAGTGAATATCCCCGAGACAACCATCGAGGTGTAATACCAAGTCCCACTCCAAGGACAAAGCGCTAGGAGCTAGCAATCCTCCCAATGTCATTTGTGACCCGGCACAAGGTAGGTGAAGAGACCAGCCGAGAGAAGATGAACCAAGCAGGTGATGTTGACAATGGGAAGCCTATAGAACGCAACGATCAATGAGCATGAGCGACACCAAGGGAATGTGCCAAGTAAGTGAACCAAGTAGAGTAGGGGAAGAGAGGCATTCTGACGAGTCAACTTCACTGAGAAGGTACATAAAATAAGTTGATTGCGCTATGTGGCTCCCTTACCACATCATCATGCGAGCACTGAAAGTGAGCAAGCTCTACTTGTGAGACTTACTCTTGAGAGATCGGGCTAAAGCAGAACACATCCACTTAATGCACTTGAAGAGAGAAGGGTTACCATAACAAGGTGCCCAACTGATGAGTGAATAACCCATGCAAAAATGAGTAACTGCAGTAATGAACATCACCACAAAGCTTTATGAAGCATCCTATAACTGCCTTGCTAAACTAGGTAGCAGTATCCATCGGTAGAAAAAGGGGCGTGTAGCAAGCACGGGTCACTCCCTTGCGACTCCAAGCAGTAAGGAGTGGAGGAAGTGTATGAGTCACTTCTGGGTCTAGGAACTCGATCATACAATGATATGTCTCCAATAAAGTTGTAAGTACCCTCGACATAGATGATAGATATCTGAGTCTAACTTCTCCACAACTCACACTTACGGTGTGTTGTGTCTCAATCAGTCTGCCACACATTAACTGTTGAGAAACTATGTTTTGATGATACATGATAAATATGATATGCTTTCATGATGCATATGTATGATACATGATAAATATGATATGCTTTCATGATGCATATGTATGATACATGATAAATACATGATATGCTTTCATGAGATATGATAAATATGATATGCTTTCATATATGAAACTGAACATGTTATGTTATGACTGGATATGATGTACTATGTATTTAACGAGTATTTGATGCAAGGTTATTTCACTTAAGAAGAGTGAAGACAACTTGATCAAGTGCAACTAGTTGATGCAATCATACTACTCTGAAGAAAAAGCTTGATGGGCCATACATTCATAAAGATTATCCAAGAAGATCGGCTACTTCAAGATGAAGATTTTCTTCTTCTTTAGAGTCATATGTAACAGAACCTTCAGAAGCATGCATATTTCCTATTAGATTATATGTTTTGAAATCATACAAGCCATTTATTTACAAAAAGTAAAGCTTTCATAAAAGGATACGTTATGTATATTGTAGCATTTCAAAAACACCTTTTTGAAACAAATCATTGTACTTCCTACAAGCATTTATGAAAAAGACATTTTGACAAGATATAAT
Source organism: Nuphar pumila (assembly GCF_984573655.1). Classification (NCBI taxonomy): domain Eukaryota; kingdom Viridiplantae; phylum Streptophyta; class Magnoliopsida; order Nymphaeales; family Nymphaeaceae; genus Nuphar; species Nuphar pumila. The sequence goes on along the minus strand of NC_143265.1, from coordinate 12,606,876 downwards.
AGCTCATGATTTCAAAAGCATTAATTGTACTTCCTACAAGCATTTATGAAAAAGACAATTTAACAAGATATAAAAGCTCATGATTTCAAAAGCATTTATGTAAGAAAAGACAAAATGCATTGGTTCATAACACACAAACATTTACGTAAGAAATTTTGGTTCATAATACATAAGCATTTATGTAAAAAAAGACAATTTGTGAAAAGATGTATTGGTCCATAATACATAAGCATTTATGTAAGAAAAGACAAATTGTGAAAAAATGTATTGGTTCATAATACATAAGCATTTATGTAAGAAAAGACAAAATGCATTGGTTCATAATACACAAACATTTACGTAAGAAATTTTGATTCATAATACATAAGCATTTATGTAAGAAAAGACAAATTGTGAAAAGATATACACAAGCATTCATTTGAAAAATGATGATTTGAGAAAATGAACATTATTTTTATACACAAACATTTATTGTTGAACAAAACATTTATTTAAGAAATGACGACTTGTATTTGAAAACATTATTTAAAATACTCAAGCAATAATTGTACTTTAAAGCAATTAATTCAAGAAATGACAATTTTAATATATGTATTATTCAAAGCACTAAATGTATTTCAAAAATACTCACTCAAGAAATGACAACTTATATTTGAGAACATCATTTTTTTATAAGCATTAAATGGTACTTCAAAGCATTTACTCAGGATATGACCATTTATTTATTTAATACTAAAATCCACACTCAAGAATGTCGACTTATACTTAAAGTCATTATTCTTTCTGTAAGCATTAAAAGTCACCTCAAAAGCATTTGAAAAATGACTATTTATTTAATAATAAAATCCACACTCAAGAATGTCGACTTACTTAAAGTCATCATTTTTTTTATAAACATTAAATAACACCTCAAAAAGCATTTGAGAAATGACCATTTATAAATAAAGTACTCAACAAAGCATTTATTGTACTTACATGCATTTAACTAATAAAGTGACAATTTGTAAGAAAAATACTAATATACTACAAATCATTAAATTGAGTAAAGACAAAACTACATGATAACTTACACCCCAACGTTCAATGTACTACAAATCATTTATTATGAGAATAGACATTTTACAAATTATATCTTATTTAAAAATACAACAACGAATAGTGTACCCCAAATGCTACACTTATGGAAAAAAGACTTTTTGAAAAAGCAATATAGTACACAGAGATGTTTTTGAAATGACCTAACACCTCATATCCCAAAAGGACAATCATTTCAAAAAGGCAACGACTATTTTTCTTGAGGCTATATATACACTAAAAAAATAATATTTCGAATAAGACATGTGAGCTTACAAAGAGAAAAATTCTTATTCAATATTTGAAAAAGAGAGCCGAAGAAAAGAAAGAGAAAAGAAAGAGAAAAAGTCAAGAAAATCTCTTTGACAAAGAGAATCATCTGTGTGAAAAGAAAAGAACACTCTGAGAATCTTCATTCGTGCATTCATATCATTTTGAAGGTTCTTTAGAAAGTATTGTAACTTTCAGTTATTCATTGTATCCCTTCTCTGTTGAGAGAAATAGACCTCTGTGAAAGAGGGTGTTTTCCCTTCTCTGTTACGAGAAGTAGACCTCTGTGAAAGAGGGTGTTTCCCTTCTCTGTTGAGAGAAGTAGACCTCTGTGAAAGAGTGTGTTCCCTTCTCTGTTGAGAGAAGTAGACCTCTGAGAAAGAGGGTGATTGTACTATTTGTCCGGTAACTCGGATTTTATAGTGAAAGGCTCAAGTGTTTTACTTGGGGACTGGATGTAGGTCAGTAACTCGGCCGAACCAGTATAAATCTTATGTTTATTGTGGTGTGCTTTATTGTCATATTTTTTATACTATCGATCTGCAACAAATTTCACTATTCACCCCCCCCCCCCCCTCTAGTGGAATTTCACTAACTAGTAAGGAACGATGCAAAGAACTTGAAGTGTTCACACAAATAATACCAATAGAGACCAAATAGTCAGTAGAGAAGATGTGAACCAAGACAGCTTTTATTCTGATAGCAGTTTAGGCGAATTTGACAATGACCAAAACTGACAAGCCAACATTTATAATAGCTTAGGGCAACTCTAAGACCAATTTGTTGAGCTCTTATACCAGTATGGTATGCTCTGATATTACTTGTCATGACCCCTTTTTCGCGTCTTCTTGACTCGCGTAGAGAGGGAGATTGACAGGTTGTTTGGGTTGTGCAACACACAACTTGCCTTAGGCGAGGAGCTATGCAAGCTTGGTGAAAGCAAATTCGAGGAGATGCATATCATATGCATACTTAGCACAACAGAATATCTGAAGCGACAGAGTTGAACAGGTCGATAGAGTAGGGCAATGCCAAGGTCTTTGGCATATGAGCATTCAAGTCGATAATGAATGGTTGTGTTGCGCTCTTGTGATGAGCGCACAAGCAGTCGAGGGTCGATAGAGCCAGCTATGTGTTCGAATAAGCATCACGAGCATTGGAGTGAGCATCGAGTTTTTGAGTTACACTGAACGAGGGGCATATTACATTTCGACACCTGCGAGCCCTGCAGAGCACAATTCACCCCCCACGAATAACCTCTGATTGTGATGGAGAATACCTTTCAGCCTCCAGCTTAAATCAGTTGCTAGTTTGATGTAGTGAAACTCCCTAGACAGTAGGAATCATCGTCACTCAACATACACTCATCAAGCCCCTCGTAAGGGTGCATGGTTGGGCAGCAAGATGGGTGAGAAGAGCAGACCCTGCACATGCCTATTGATGCCCATAGAAAATTTGCATACTCGTGACTGCTCCCATGCACTCTGATGTACTATTCACGAGATATAAGGGTTGCCCACTCCAGACTACACGGTGGTGCACCAATACAAGTCAAGAGAAAAAACCCTTGTATAGGTGTCGACCAATAGGAGAAACCTTAATATCCCTTAGAAACACACCACTTTTATTGCCAATAGAGTTTCTGAACATAGACTTCGTATTTCGCTGAAATGATCATATTGGGGTCTTTTCCACATATGAATGTGTCGACGAGATTTCGATCTTGACTCAGTAATTCACAATGTGATTGTCATATTGGCGCTTAATTGGTGGCTTTCAGACGCCACACTCTCAGAGACTGACACTGAACTCTATCTCACAACCAGACTACTTTGTTGTCTTACACACGGACTCTTGAAGGATGCTTGCTCCGCACAATCTCATCTGGTTTGGCTTCAGTCGCCTCCCAATTGAAGAAGTATCAATGAGAACGTTGATTTGTTCTAGTGGAGGAGAATGTGCTAAACTTTATTTATCATCAGTCGAAAAGGTGCACATATATGTGTGGTGTAGTGGGGCATATGGTGATGTGTGGGTTGCTAAGTGGAAAGCCCATGCCTTTGATATGGCATGCAGCGGCAGCACGAGGTAACACCACATTGCTCATAAGAAACTCAATAAGCAAGCCTAAGTATGTGCGACAAATCTCAAGTGCATCTGCTCAGCTTCGTACTTCATGCCACGGGGCTCTCTCCCGCCACGTGCAGCCATGTGTCATGCTTAGGGGTGCTATATCACCTGCGACCCGTCTCAACTTTAAGTTCGCAAACAGAAGCCTTCCATGCAAAATTCATGTGCCACGATCGAGTATTCTCCTGCTCAATCATAGGTGGGAAACGTGTTCGTGAAGTTAAAACACTGAAAGGAGCTACTTCATACAGAGGTGTCACGCCAGTGACCACGCATGCCCACCCAAACTTTGGGGTCACGCATCTTCTTGCACGTTGAGAATTACCGAGCCAAGATTAAAATCTTGCTGACACATTCAAAATAAAAGAATAAAAAAAACTCCCAAAGGAGTAGTTTCAATTATGCTTGGTCATTTGGTTAGATGGAAAATGTAGTAGTTGCATAGAAAAAGCCATGGCATGGCCATAAAGGCTCTGTTAGTCTGAATCGATTGTAAGACTCTTAGAAATCTTAAAAACTCAGTTGGAAAGCATGAAACTATGCATTGTTTTTTAGGATTAAGATACTTTACGAGAAGCACACTTCCAAAAAATAGTATTGATATAAAAATAGCATCATGACTGTATGAACCATGGTTGCACCTATAGCCTTGGGTAGATAGCCTTTGTAAATAAAATAATAACACAAAAGAGGTCAATAATTTTTTAATAAAAAAATAAACATACTATTCTTGATAATGTCAATATTTACCTATCTAGAAAAAATATATAATTATATTCATCATTTGCCAAGACTTGTTTGTAGTTAAATTTGTTAATATTTGTAATGATTTTACTGTTTCACAGAAGATTGTCTTGCCACTGTCACTATTAGCATACCAAGTGGAACACCTAAGGACATCAAGACTTAACAGTACTCATCCAACACCAGAGACAGTGGCAAATGTCTTAAAAGTGGCATCAACACTCTCCAACACACTCATGTATGATGGTTGTCATGCTACCCTACCACCAATAGAGGTCACACTACAAGAAAAATGCTAATTAGCGACGGACATTTGCGATGAATTTTTTTCATCACAAATTTGCGACGGATTAGTGAGAGAAAACTAGTTGTCGCTAACATTTGAAATATTTGCAAAATTAGCGATGGAAAGTTTTCTCTCGCTAATTCCGTTGCTAATGAGTGACGAATTAGCGACAGAATTTTTCCATCGCCAAACACTATAAGAAAAATGCTAATTAGCGATGGAATTAGCGAGAGAATATTTTCGTCGCGAATCTGTCGCTAATTAATGACGGAATTAGCGAAGGAATTTTTCCGTCTCTAATCTGTCCCTAATTAGCGATGGAATTTTTTCGTCGCTACTTTTCGATTTAAACCGACTCAGCTAAGGTGCGAAATTTTCCCTCTCTCCCCGTGTAAAATTTAAACTGACTACTTCATTGAGGACCTCCTTGACTTCTCAAACAAGGACGACCTCGTGGCGGAGGAACGCGAGGAAGAAGAGGAGTCAGAGTCGCCCGTCGGCGCTGAAAGATCAGGTCAGCTCAACCTCTTTGGTACGGTAAGTGGTTTTCTTTTCTAAGCATGGCTTTTCGTTCCTGGCCTTAACGATTCTGTTGGGGGTTCTGGTTTCAGGTTGACGAACAAGCGAGAGAACCAGGTCGAGAGGGCGTCGGAGAGTGCGTTGGTTCAGAGGTGCAGCCACTGCATTGTGCAGAACGCCCTGCAATGGCGGGTCAGGCTGGACAAGTAGGGGACCAGGTCGAGAGGGCGCCGGAGAGCGCACATGAGAGTGCACTGATTCGAAGGTACAATCTTCTGCGTTGTGCAGAAGACCCTGCAATGGCAGGCCGGGTCGGAAAAACAGGGAACCAGGTCAGGAGGGCGCTGGAGAGCGCATTGGAGAGCATGTTGGTTCTGTGCAAAAGACCCTGTAATGGCAGGCCGGGAAACTCGGGTGCAACGCATGTGCGGTGCGGCGCGGTACAAGTCCGACCTATTGTTGTCCGAATACTGCTCAGCTGGGAGCAAATTTTTTTAAAAATTTAGCGACGGATAGTATCTGTCACTAAGTTGAAATAGCAACGGGCTTGTGACGGATATTATCCATTGCTAATTTAAAATAGTGACGGACTCACGACGGATCATGTTCGTCGTTAATCCATTACAAATTAGCGACGAAAGTAGTGACAACTCATTTATGTCGCTAATTAGCGATGAGAAATATGCGATGAACGCTATCCATTGTTAATTCATCGTCAATCTGTCGCTAAGTTGTTTAGTGATGGATTAGCGACGAATAGCGTCTGTCGTTGATCCACATTTTTCTTGTAGTGTCACCATTGCTAAACAGTGCAGCAACATTTCTCTTCCGGCCACTTACAATGTTAGTGGTGCTTCCCACTGCCATCAAAGGTAAACAACACTAAATAGTAGCAGTGACACTCCTCTTTCGAGCCATATAAAATGTTTTCAATACTCATATGTCATTAGCGGAGGTCACTATCGCTTGACCAAACTGAACCTTCCTAGTTTAGTTCTTGATTCTCTAACTTGGATCCAGATCCAAATCTATAATATTGTGGGTCCCAAACTGATTAGAGATTCAGTCTCTATTTTCTATACTGGATTTGGATCTGATATGATCGATCTGAACCTCGATTCACTCTGAGTTTGGTACAAAATGAAACCAGACCGATCTTGTCTGGGTTTAAGTCTAAGTTGGATCCAAACCTGCTTCATTCTAGTTTGGTCCTATTGAATCCAAATCTGATAATTGAATCCAAACTCAATTCAGTCCTGATTTGGTCTAACAAGATCCAAATATGATAACTGGATCCAAACCTGATCCGATCATGATTTGGTCTAACAAGATCCAAACCAGGTTTGGTCTGACTTGGTCCTACTAGATCGAGTTTATGGTAGGAAATCGAGACAATCTCCATCTCAATTTCCTTCATAACTTTGTGTGTGTGTGTGTGTGTGTGTGTATATATATATATATATATATATAGAGAGAGAGAGAGAGAGAGAGATTAAACTGTAAATGGTCTGAAACTCAGCTATACCAAGTTGGTCTAGGTGTGGACTCATCTGACCCGGTCTAAATTGCACCCAGGCCAGGGTCTGTGCTTATTTGGTTCGGTCAAACCCGGACCAAGTTGGTTTAAACACCTAGAAACCAAGACAGAGTCATGCTCTATCTCAAACCATTAGTTGACCGAACTCGGTATGTTTTGTTGACCGAGATCTGTCCCACCCCCCCCCCCTTTTTCAACAGGCTGAGACAGAGAGAAAAACTCTTTGTCTCCTTCCCGCATTTGTCCAGACTCAGTCTAGTTCCCACCAGACTGAGTCGGTATGCTAATTACACTTAATGACAAAACTCGGTTTGGTTTTAACCAAACCGAGTCAGTTGCTCTTTATCTTGCTCTCAAAATAACTAGACTCACTATGGTTTTAACCAGACTGAGTTGGTCCTTCATTGGGCTGAGACAAATCGCTTGTGCTCTCTATCTCACCCTCAAGATGACCAGACTTGGTCTAGTTATAACCTCTTTCATCTAACTAAAACCATTAGGGTGACTTTTTTCCTTAGTCTATGTTTTTTAAACTCCAAAATTTTGATTGGCTCCTCTCTAATACTTAAATCTTCTTGAATGCTGAATAATGTTTTCAGCGTATCTAATATGTGTGCAAGATCTGACACATATTCTCATAACATTGATACGTGAAACACGTTATGCATTCTTGACAATAATGAGGGTAATGGCAGTTTATAAGCAGTAGGGCCTCCTCTTGGACTCAATTTTCTCTTTTTTTCAAACCTCATTACTCCCTTGAAAGGTGATATTTTTAGGAAAATATGATCACCTTGTTCAAATTTCAATTCTCGTCACCTCTAATATGCATAATTTTTTTGGCGACTCTGATCTGTTAGCAATTTATCACGAATAAATTTGACTTATTCTTCCATCAGATGAACTAATTTTGGTCCTAGCAGCTTACTCTCACCTACCTGGTCCAAGCATAAAGGCGTTCTATAACATCTCTCGTACAGGGCCTCGTAGGGACCCATACCAATATTTGCTTAGAAATTGTTGTTGTATCTGAACTCCATTAGTAGCAGTATCTCATGCCAAGAGTCATGATATTTCAACACACAAGCTCGCAACATGTCTTCCAGCATTTGGATGGTTCTCTCTAATTATTTATTTATCTGAGGATGAAATGTTGTACTCATCTTTAATTGTATCCCCATTGTCTCTTAAAAATTGTGCCAGAACTTGAAGGTAAATTTTAAATCTCTAACAGAAATGATAGAATTTGGCACTCCGTGCAATCTTATTATTTCTCAAATAAAGAGACAAACCAACTATTTAAAGCAACAAGTTGTCTTGCATGCAAGAAAATGTGCAGATTTTGTCAACTTGTCTACACTAACCCAAATTGCATTCAATCAACCCTTGATCTTTGGGAGTCTAATGACAAAATCCATCATGATATCTACCCATTTTCATACTGGAATGGGCAACGGTTGCAACAATCCTCCCAGCCTTTGATGCTTGATCGTTACTTGTTGACACACCAAACATCTGTTGATAAACTCTGCAACATCTTTCTTTATTCCATTCTACCAAAAAAATTCTCTCAAATTCATGTACATCTTTATACTGCCAGGGTGGATAGAATACCTAGAATGATGTGTCTCCTCAAGTAGTAATTTTCTAAGTCCCTCATCCTTGTGAATGCATGTACAATTTTGGAATCTCAAAAAACCTTGATCGACCACCTTAAAGTCTGAAATTTCACCTTCAGAGATTCCTAGTCTTACCTTTTCCAACTCTCGATCTGAGAGTTGCTTCTCTTTAATTTGATCCAATAACTTTGACCTTAAGGTGGTTTGCATGAACAATATCCGGCCAGGAAAGCATTGTGTTTCCGCTTTCTGGTGAACTACCAAAGAAAATAAATTCGCGAGTCTAGCTAATACGTCTGACTTTCTGCTAAGAGCATCAGCCACCATATTCGCTTTTTATGGATGATGCTTTAGTTTGAAGTCATAGTCTTTTAAGAACTCAAGTCATCTTCGTTATCTCATATGCAAATCCTTCTAGTGAGCTTACTCATTGAGGTTGCTACTATGGAGAAACCTTCAATGAAACGTTGATAATACTCTGCCAATCTCAAGAAACTATGAACCTCAATATTATTCTTGGGTCTAGCCTAATTGGTGATTGCTTCAAACTTCGTAGAGTCTACCGTGATTCCATCCTTGGAGATAATATGTTCGAGGAAAGACACATGTTCTAACCAAAAGGCACATTTTGAGAACTTGGCATTCAGTTGGTGTTTCCTAAGTGATGCAAAGCATCCAGAAAGTAGCAAGAAGAAAAGACTCAAGCCGCATTACAAGACCTGCGACCCCATGTCAAATAACTCGTTTCGCTTCTATTTGGGATTGAGGGGTAATTTGGTCATTCAACATTTAATTTTTTGAGAATTTTGCTTTAATCATCTCAAAAAATTTATTTTATTTTTGTGATTTCATTTTTGTGTATGTTGGAATCATTCTATTTTTTTTCTTTCTTTTTATTTTTCTTTTTATTTTATTTTTTTTAGATGTTGAATTCTACGGATCTGGATAGTTCTGGTAGGATTATTTTAGGGCACTAGAGGATGTATGAGGATATTGAGTAGATTTTTATATTTTTTTTCAATTTTTAGTTTGTATCTAAAGTTATTTAGATATTTTTAAGATCCATTTGCAGTATTGGATGTTACACAAGATCCAACCTTTAAATATGGATCCATATTGGCACCCTTAAGGCTGGACAAGTTGATCATGAACATGGATCCATAATCCAGCATCTTCTCAGGGTAGCTTCACAAGGGGGTGATTTGAAAACATCAAATAGTGAGAGATAAGAGCCCCTCCATGGTTTGGGTTCTTATCAGTTATAAAGGAGAAGAGAGGGGGAGAAAGATTGATGTAAAGACTTAATAGGGGTAGTGATTCCTACAAGAAATCGAACGCAAAAGCAAACACGCTGATTGAAACAACACTTATAACTCAAGGAAGTCACATAAAAAATATGGAGACATGCAAATTAGTTTTGCAAACATGTTACGGTCTCATGCGAATCAGATTTGCATATAAAGAAATATATATATCGCAATCAGTTCAATATGATAGACAATATATATATATATATATATATATATATATATATATATATAAAGAGAGAGAGAGAAATACACACCTTTACAATTATGAAATTCACTTGTATCAATAAGTGTCTTTGGATATATCACACACATATAAGACTTCGCAAATTCATATTCAATATTCAACAAATAAGTGACAATTCATAATTTAATTAAATCCAAGATTTATTTCCATTTCAGATTTAACAAAATTCAAAAATAACAAGTTTAGCCACGTAAATAACACAAACCGAATTTAGATTCCAACACACTTTAACAAAGAAACGCTGGACAGACGCAATTGTAAATTAATGTTGAACAGAGAAAGTATGACAGTAGTTCACAACGATTTTCACTCAACATTTTAATCAATAGCAAAATAGAATTTTAACAATATTCAACACATAAACGGGTCTACTCAGATTCGTTGTTTGCTTCAGCTAAACAGTAAAAGTAAATGTTGTTCCAACTTATGAATGGATTCAGCTGAACAGTCACAAATTGGTGCTGTTACGACAATGAAGCCATACATGATACTTCAAGTACAAGGTTTTGATGATGAGCAAGTGGAATCAACTGCATTTCAGCTAAGGCTATGAAGAAATTGAAGAATTCGATGAAGAATCTTTGAAGACTAGTGTGCAAATGTTTAATTCATTAAAAGTCTTAGATTCTTGTAAGAGCCTTACTTAGAGTGCATATTTAGGTTGCATTTCACCTTAAAAGTCTTAAGAAAAACTTTTCTAAAAGAAACTCTTTTGAAAATCTTTTTAGAAAACTCTTTTCTTAAATTTTCATGTTTATTAGTCGACCAATAGACTTATCAGTCGACTAATCCTTTCACGCCATATTTTCTAAAAAGTCATTCTTGTCAAATTAGTCGACCGAAGATTTTATCAGTCAACTAGACAGAATGTGTGTTTTCTGGAAAATTAGCAGCAGTCGACTAATGATTTTATTTGTCGACTGAACAGAACATGTGTTTTTTGAAAAAAATTTAGCAGCAGTCGACTAATGCTTTTTATCAGTCGACCGAACTGAATGTTTGTTTTTCAGAAGTTTTTAGCAGCAGTCGACTAAAAGGTTTTTCAGTCTACTGATGATATTATCAGTCGACTAACTTTTCTCAAGTTGACTAAGTTTCAAAAGTTCAGATTTTCAAACGGCTCGATTAACAGATCAGTCGACCGACGATAACTGTCAGTCTACTAATACCTAACTATTAGTCGACTAACTGATGTTTTAGTCGACTAATTTTGTCATTTTCCTGAAACTTCAAAAAGGCATATCTTTTCATTTTTCAAACATTTTGATCATTCGAAATGGACAGTTTTGATACCCTTTCATACTCTCAACGTATGGAATCTTTTAACTATAAATATGAGTGCATTTTACACTCAAAAAAAGACAAAGAAACAACAAGAATTCAATCGATTTGAATCATTTACTTATTGTTTTTCACTCCTATTTTTGTTTTCTCACTCACGTGATATTTTTACTTCAGTTTTTCACTCAAATCACTTTGAGAGATAGTGAATTCGTGAGTAGAGTGTTTCAACAACCTCAAAAGCCAATTGCATCTCATTTGCATTCAAAAGAAAGGCTCATAGGTTGTATTGTAAGTTGTTATTTCTTTTGTGTAAAAAGGACTCCTTGGTGTAAAGGAGTTGTTTGCTTTCAGTAGGATTGTTACTGAAAGTGGGACCGGTTATGGTCTGTGTGATCTTGTAGTTTACAAGGCTGATAGTGGATAATCTCAAGCGGGTTTTGCTTGGGGACTGGATGTAGGTCGGGTTAGACCGAACCAGGATAAAATCTTGTGTTCTTTGTGTGTTTGCTTTGAGATTTGCAAAATCATTCTACATTTCACAGAAAGTTTTAAAAGCACTATTCACCCCCCCCCTCTAGTGCTCGTTGCCTCGATCCTAGTGCACTTTCATTTGGTATCAGAGCACAGGTTTGCTATTACTTTGATTTGACCATCATCTAGCATGGCAACTACAACATCTCAGCACAAAGAAGGAAGCTCCTCTGTTCGTCCTCCTCTCTTCGACGGAACAAACTATGGATACTGGAAAGTAAGAATGATAATATTCCTGCAATCCATGGATCTCGATATCTGGAGAGTTGTTTCAGAAAAGTACCAAAATCCATCAATTGATTTCAGCCGATGGACCGATGAAGAAAAGAAGACTGCTTCACTTAATGTCAAGGCAATGAATGCCTTATATTGTGGCGTTGACAAGGTAGAGTTCAATCGCATCTCTCAATGCTCTACAGCTAATGAAATCTGGCATACTCTTCTCGTGACACACGAAGGTACGTCAAAGGTAAAGGAATCTAAAATTGCTTCTTTAGTTCATAAATATGAATTGTTCAAAATGAAGCAAAATGAATCTATATCGGACATGGTAACTAGAATGACCGATATAACTAACACTTTGAAATCCCTTGGAAAAGAATATTCACAAGTGGATTTAGTCAGAAAGATTCTAAGGTGTTTAACTCCTGAATGGGAGAAAAAAACCACTGCTATTGAAGAAGCAAATGATTTCAATACTCTCACTCTTGAAGACTTAGTTGGTAACCTAATGGCATATGAGGTCCAACTTCAAGACAGACAAGAAGAAGAGCCTAAAAAGAAATCTCTTGCTTTTAAGGCTACTTCTGACTCAGAAAATTCTGAAGAAGATGAAGATATTGCCCTCATCACAAGACAATTCAGAAGATTCATCAAAAGGGAAGATTTCAAAGAAAGACAAAGAAAGCAGATTCTTCCATTCCCAGTGAAGTAAAGTGCTTTAACTGCAAAAAGGCAGGACATATCAAGAAAGATTGTCCTCTTCTCAAATTCAAGCCCAAGGACCAATTCAAGAAGAAAAAGGCATTTCAAGCATGTTGGGATGATAGTGACTCCTCTTCCAATGAAGAATCAAATGAAGAAGTCGCCAACATGTGTTTTGTAGCACAAGAAGATTCGGTAAGTCAATTTGACTATGATGAGTTATTTGAAGCATTTAATGATTTATATGCTAAATTTAAGAGCCTAAGTTCTAAAAATAAAGAGTTAAAAACTGAAAATTTAACTCTTGACTCTCAAAATAAAGTGTTACTTCAAGAAATAGAAGATCTCAAGAAGGAAAATTCTTGCCAAGCACTTGAGATAAAAGAAATTGGAGTTAGAACCAATCTCTTACAAAATGAAATATTTAGTCTTAAAGAAAAGTCAAAAGATCTTCTTTCTATAGTGACCAAATTCACCAATGGTCAAGAGAATCTAGAAAAATTTCTTGGTTCTCAAAGATGCTCGGTTAATAAAACCGGATTGGGATATAGCTTCGTTGATACTCAAAATAGACTAAACTATGTGGTGAAAAATCAAAGACATTATTCTCAACCTTTTGTTCATAAAACTAAACTTTCTAGTTCTAATAGAAATGCATCTAGAAATGATTATTCTAGAAATGTTTATAGAAAGAATATTTATTATCAAAGGAAACCAAAATCCAAATGGATATGGGTTCCTAAGACTAACTCTCATGGACCCAAAAATAGAAAGGGGTCAAATGCTCTGTTTTCTGATTTTGTTGTAGGTACACAACATAAGGAGCAAATGGATATTGGACAGCGGTTGTTCCAAACATATGACTGGAAGGCCGGAGTTATTTTCCACCCTCCAAAATAAGGATGCAGGAACCGTCACCTTTGGTGACAATAACAAGGGAAAAGTGATAGGTATTGGTAATATTGGTAATCCAAAATTTTCCTTGATAGAAAATGTTCTTTTAGTAGATGGTTTAATGTATAATTTAATATCTATCAGTCAATTATGTGATAAAGGTTTTCATGTTTCTTTAGAAAATGATTTATGCTTAATTTCTGATTTTCAATCTAAAAAGATCATTTTTAAAGGTAAAAAAAGAAACAATGTGTATGAACTATATCTAGATGAATTACCCTCTTTTAATGAAAAATGTCTTATTGTTTCAAATGAAATTCAATGGTTATGGCACAAGAGACTTGGACATGTTAACTTTAAAATTATTTCAAAATTATCCAAGAATGATCTTGTAAGAGGCCTACCTAGAATACCATATAAAAAGGATCACTTATGTGATGCTTGTCAAAGGGGTAAATAAATCAAGAGTTCTTTTAAAGCAAAAGATATAGTTTCAACAAAACGTCCTCTTGAACTTTTACATTTAGATCTATTTGGACCATCTAGAATTCAAAGTTTGAATGGTAGCAAGTATGCTTTTGTTATAGTAGATGATTATTCTCGGTTTACATGGGTGATTTTTCTAAAAAGCAAAAATGATGCTTTTCAGAATTTTCTAAATTTTGTAGAAGAATTACAAATGAAAAATCTACATCTATTATTAAAATTCGTAGTGATCATGGTGGTGAATTTGAAAATGAATCTTTTCTAAAGTTTTGTGATTTACATGGTATATCTCACAACTTTGTTTTTCCTAGAGTGGCTCCACAAAATGGAGTTGTTGAAAGAAAGAATAGAACTTTGCAAGAATGTGCTAGAACCATGCTTCAAGATAAAAATTTACCAAAATATTTTTGGGCTGAAGCAATTAATACAGCATGTTATGTCTTAAATCGTGTTCTTATTCGACCAATTTTACATAAAACATGTTTTGAATTGTATTATGATCGTATACCAAAGATCTCATATTTCAAAATTTTTGGTAGTAAATGTTTCTTGTTAAATACCAAAGATAATCTTGATAAGTTTGATTCAAAATCAGATGAATCAATATTTCTTGGATATTCTTCTAGAAGTAAAGCATATCGTATTTTCAATAAAAGAACATCTTGTATTGAAGAATCTTTACATGTTGCATTTGATGAGAATTGTGAGCAGGTTATTCCTCTAAGCGAAGAAGAAGAAGCAATACTTCAAAAAGAACCCTTGATAGAGAGTACTTCTCAAGAAAATATTCCTCTTCAACCGGTTTGGAAAGAAGTTCCTAATCATCCACATGAACAAGTTATTGGCGAAATAAAGAGTGCTGTCCAAACTAGAAGGCAATTAGAAAAATATATTGCAAATGTTGCTTTCATATCTAAATTAGAATCAAAGAATATCAATGAGGCTTGTGTTGATGAATTTTGGCTTTTAGCCATGTCTGAAGAACTTAACCAATTTACTATGAATGATGTTTGGGATCTAGTTGATAGACCAAAAGATCATCCAGTAATTAGAACAAGATGGGTCTTCCGAAATAAGTTGGATGAAAATGGTGAAGTCATTCGTAACAAAGCAAGGCTAGTGGCACAAGGCTATAATCAAGAGGAAGGCATAGATTTTGATGAAACCTATGCACCAGTGGCTCGATTAGAGTCAATTCGTATGATGCTTGCTTTTGCTAGTTACATGAACTTCAAGTTATATCAAATTGATGTTAACAGTGCATTTTTAAATGGACACATCAATGAAGAAGTTTATGTAGAGCAACCTCCAGGCTTTGAAAATGAGAAATATCCAGAAAAAGTCTACAAATTGAAAAGAACTTTGTATGGACTCAAACAAGCACCAAGAGCGTGGTATGAAAGACTACGAAATTTTCTAGAACCATCTGGTTTTTCCATTGGTCGAGTAGACTCTACTTTATTTATTAAAAATCTTAATTCAGATATTCTTATTGTGCAAATTTATGTTGATGATATAATATTTGGTTCTACTAATGATTTTCTTTGTAAAGAATTTGCTAAAGCTATGCAGGAAGAGTTTGAAATGAGCTTGATGGGCGAATTAAACTACTTCCTTGGACTTCAAATAAAGAAAACTGAAGAAGGAATCTTCATCAATCAGGCTAAGTATACAAAAGAACTTCTCAAGAGATTTGTGATGGACTCATCGAAATCAAGAAGGAATCCTATGAGTACAACTACTTCTCTTGATAAAGATGAAAATGGTAAAAGTGTAGATACTAAGCTCTATAGAGGTATGATCGGATCTCTATTATACTTAACTGCTAGTCGACCTGATATTATGTTTAGTGTTTGTATGTGTGCAAGATTTCAAGCTAATCCAAAGGAATCTCATTTAACTGCAGTAAAACAAATTATCCGTTATTTGAAAGATACTTCAGATTTCGGTTTGTTTTACCCAAAATCATCTTCCTTTGATTTAGTTTCATATAGTGATGCAGATTTTGCAGAAAGTAAATCTGATCGCAAGAGTACTAGTGAAACTTGTCATTTCTTAGGAAATTCCTTAGTCTCTTGGTTTAGTAAAAAGCAAAATTCAGTATCACTCTCAACAACTGAAGCAGAATATATAGCGGCTAGTTTAACATGTTCACAAGTACTTTGGATGAAACAGACCTTAAAAGATTTTGGTTTGAATTACTCCACAACAACTATTTATTGTGATAACACTAGTGCTATAAATCTTTTGAAAAATCCTATTCAGCACTCAAGAACTAAGCATATTGAAGTTAGACATCATTTTTTAAGAGATCATGTGTTAAAAGGAGATATTTCGTTAAATTTTATTTCCACTAAAGAACAACATGCCGATATCTTCACTAAACCTCTTAAAAATGAAGATTTTATGAGAATTAGGAGAGAACTAGGTATTTGCTCATTTTTGGATTTATAAAAATGCTGATTTTTTAACATAATCTCAAAATTGCACTATATTAGTCGACCGATAAAATTCTAGTCGACTGATGTTTTATATTTTGGAATGTATCGCACCATATTAGTCGACCGATATATTTCCAGTCGACTGATGATATTTTTAGAAAAAGTCGCACTTTTTAGTCGACCGATAAAGTTTTAGTCGACTAAATTTTTTTTAAAATATTTTAAATGAAGGGACCCGACACCCCTTGGATGTGTTTTAAAACCTCTTTTTTTTTTAAAAACAGGCATCGTTTCATTTCATACCTTTTCGTTTTTCTTAAAAACGAAACCCTTAAAAAAAATCGAAAACCCCTCTTTCTCTCTTGCCTCTCTCTCTTCCGAAAAACCCTCGGAGTGTCGTTCGACTCCATCATCGCCAGGATTTTTCTTACCGTAACAGGGAGACGCCGGAATCTTCTGGCCGTGATCTTGAAACGCCGGAATCCTCTTGCAGTGACTGGCGCATCTTCAAAACACGCCGGAACTCTCTTGTCGTGTTTTAAAATAGAGATACGAGTTAAATGTCTATTTTGCTTATGCTATTTTTGCCCTTACTCTTTTTTATTCTGACAAAGGGGGAGAAAAAGATAAAGATAGCATTACATTGAAATTGCAGGAGATCTTGAGAAAAAGATGATAGCAATTACATTACAGGAGATCTTGCATGAGAAATGCAAAATTAAGAGAAAAAGAAAGCTTTGAATGAATGTATTTCTAAATGCATGAAGAAATGATGAATGGAAATACAAACCAATCAATATGTGATATATGTGCTTTAAATATGCTAACTTTTAATGTTTTGCAGCATATTGATAAAGGGAGTAAAATCTCCATCTATGTATCTAAATGCTTCATCTTTGATTAAGTTTGTCATCATCAAAAAGGGGGAGATTGTTACGACAATGAAGCCATACATGATACTTCAAGTACAAGGTTTTGATGATGAGCAAGTAGAATCAACTGCATTTCAGCTAAGGCTATGAAGAAATTGAAGAATTTGATGAAGAATCTTTGAAGACTAGTGTGCAAATGTTTAATTCATTAAAAGTCTTAGATTCTTATAAGAGTCTTACTTAGAGTGCATATTTAGGTTGCATTTCACCTTAAAAGTCTTTAGAAAAACTTTTCTAAAAGAAACTCTTGAAAATCTTTTTAGAAAACTCTTTTCTTAAATTTTCATGTTTATTAGTCGACCAATAGACTTATCAGTCGACTAATCCTTTCGGGCCATATTTTCTAAAAAAATCATTTTTGTCAAATTAGTCGACCGAAGATTTTATCAGTCGACTGGACAGAATGTCTGTTTTCTGGAAAATTAGCAGCAGTCGACTAATGGTTTTATCAGTCGACTGAACAGAACATGTGTTTTCTGGAAAAAATTTAGCAGCAGTCGACTAATGCTTTTTATCAGTCGACCGAACAGAATGTTTGTTTTTCAGAAGTTTTTAGCAGCAGTCGACTAAAAGGTTTTTCAGTCTACTGATGATATTATCAGTCGACTAACTTTTCTCAAGTCGACTAAGTTTCAAAAGTTCAGATTTTCAAACGGCTCGATTAACAGATCAGTCGACCGACGATAACTGTCAATCTACTAATAACTAACTATTAGTCGACTAATTTTGTCATTTCCTGAAACTTCAAAAAGGCGTATCTTTTCATTTTTCAAACGTTTTGATCATTCGAAATGGACAGTTTTGATACCCTTTCATACTCTCAACGTATGGAATCTTTTAACTATAAATATGAGTGTATTTTACACTCAAAAAAAGACAGAGAAACAACAAGAATTCAATCGATTTGAATCATTTACTTATTATTTTTCACTCTTGTTTTTGTTTTCTCACTCACGTGATATTTTCACTTCAGTTTTTCACTCAAATCACTTTGAGAGATAGTGAATTTGTGAGTAGAGTGTTTCAACAACCTCAAAAGCCAATTGCATCTTATTTGCATTCAAAAGGAAGGCTCATAGGTTGTATTGTAAGTTGTTATTTCTTTTGTGTAAAAAGGACTCCTTGGTGTAAAGGAGTTGTTTGCTTTCAGTAGAATTGTTACTGAAAGTGGGACCGGTTATGGTATGTGTGATCTTGTAGTTTACAAGGCTGATAGTGGATAATCTCAAGCGGGTTTTGCTTGGGGACTGGATGTAGGTCGGGTTAGACCGAACCAGGATAAAATCTTGTGTTCTTTGTGTGTTTGCTTTGAGATTTGCAAAATCATTCTACATTTCGCAGAAAGTTTTAAAAGCACTATTCACCCCCCCCCCCCCCCCCCTCTAGTGCTCGTTGCCTCGATCCTAGTGCACTTTCAGGTGCAAGTCACACTTAACGTCAAACAGGACCACTTAATGCAGATCACTCTTGACATCACACAGAGAGCTACGCAGACTTAGATTGACGTCAAGCAATCCAACAAAATCAGATTTTTAAACAACAACAAAGGGATTTAAACTTCAGTCAAATAATTCAGTCAAGACTAATTCAGATTTTGAACTACTCAAGCATAAAACTTATCACGAACAGATTCAACACTAACATAGTGTAAACTGATTTTACTCAACAGAAAAAATCAATTTGGTATAGTCACTTTCCAAAATTCAAACCGCAACCAAACAGATTCAGTTTCAGTCTAACGCCATAAGCAAGCATACTATAAGAACAAAAAATGCACACACTTAAAACCAGTGGCAGAGGAACGGATCCTCCACCAAATGAACTCTTTGGTTGTTCGATATCACACCAAAGGCAACGTTGGTTCAGCAACCAAGGTCGATGCAGAGCAGGATCCAATCCACTACAAGAAAATATGTTGTTAGCGACGGACATTAGCGACGGAATTTTTTCGTCGCTCGTTAGCGACGGATTACCGAGCGACAAACATTTGTCGCTATAATTAATGAAGCCTACGAACATAGCGACGGAATATAGTCTGCCGCCCAGTCCGTCGCTACTTAGCGACGGATTTTGTGACATAATGGTTTGTCGTTACGGTCGCACCATTTACCGACGTCGTTGGCGACCGAATCCAGTCTGTCGCTAAGTAGCGACGAACTTGGCGACGGAATATAGTCCGTCGCTCGTTCCGTAAATTTGATTTATGTTGGCTTAGCGACGAAATTTATCTATCCCTAAGTCGTCGCTAATTTTCGAATAACCCTAATCCCAAACAGCTTTTCCTTTTCTTCTTTCGCTGCTCCCGTCGTTCGTCGTTCGCCGTTTGCCGGTCCCACTCCCGTCGTTTGCCGGTCCCACCGTTCGCCGGTCCCAACCCCCGGAGACAGGTAAAGGAAGGCACCACCCCCCCCCCCCCCCTGCCTGTTCCGGCAGGGGGTTAACCCTCTGCCGGAAAACACAGGTTTCGGCATGGGGTTAACCCCCTGCGTTTTCCGGCAAGGGGTTTAACCCCTGCCTTTTCCGGGAGGGGGCGACCCCGACAGGGGGTTAACCCCCTGCCGGAACAGGCAGGGGGTCGACCCTCTGCCTGATCAGGCAGGGAGGCGACCCTCTGTCGTTCTGATAGGGGGTCGACTCACTGGCGGAAAGGCTGGGGGTCGACCCCCTGCTCGAACAAGAGGTCAGTTAACCCCCTATGTTCCGTAAGGGGGTTAACCCCCTACGTTTTGTAAGGGGGTCGACCCCCTGCCGGAACAGCAGGGGAGTCGACCCCCTGCCGGAACAGCCTCTTTTTTTTTCATGGTGACTTCATTTTAAAACTGTGTTTTTTTGTGCAGATTTTTCAATGGAATCAGCTCGTGCTCAGCCACCTGTGGTAAGTAATTGACAAAAACAATGCAAATCGGGTAAATACCCGTGGTAAGTAATGCAAGTGTATCACATGTTATTTAATTTATTAGATATAACACTTTATTGTTCACACACTCACTTAGTTGTTGATACTTCGAGTTGCTTTGTTGGAGTTCGGAGATCATGCTGAGCATGATTTTAATGTATGAATATTGAAGTGTTCTTATTTTTGGAGTACGGTGTCCATGCTAAGCATGGTAGTAGTTAGTGAGATATTGAAGTGTGTTTGCTGCAGGTACATGTTTGCCATTTGTTTGATATGAATGACAACGATGTATTGCAATGTTTGATGTAATTGTATCCATGCTTGCATGTGGTTACTTTCAATTTGATTATGACTTCCATGTGAAATTGTATAATGAATTCATGTTTCAAATGATTGTATTGTGTCATTAAGAGTTTGCACATGAAAATATTAAGTTATCAATGCATGCATCAAAATTCTTGTTATTGCATGACATCATATATTGCATGATAAATTTGATATTTTCTTCATCGTAGCATTCTGATTGTTCTCTTTTAATTCGTTAGGCTATTATTCGTAACATCATAAGAAAATGACTGCAAACCGTGAATGGATGTACCGTAGGATAGTGGACAATGAGTTATCGCATGAACAGTTTTATAGAATTTGCAACAGCAAGTGTCAGTACAGTGGATCCCACAGGTCAGATTAGGTGTCCATGCAAGATTTGTAAGAATAATTGATTTGTAGAACCTCATAGCGTTAGACATCAACTATACAGGAAGGGTTTTGTGAGTGATTATCAGAACTGGACGTTTCATGGATAAGAATTTAGAAACGATTTTGATGCACGGGTGAATACGATACACGATAATCCATATATGGATTTGATATTTGATGTTGCAGGAACAGAACTGGGTTCTGTTATGAGTTCTAGTGATGTAAGAACTGTCGTAGATGAAGAATCATCAAATGATGCAGCTAGTAGATTTTATGATTTACTTAGAGATGCTAATGAGCCACTTTGGAATGGTTGCGAGAGTCACACTATCTTGTCTGCAGTTCTTCAACTAATGAATTTAAAGTCTGAGTATAATTTGATTCAATTATGTTTTTGACCGTTTGTGCATGATTGTGAAGAGTATGTTGCCCAAAGATGAGAAATTGCCACAAAATTGTTATCGTGCGAAAGTTATGGTCAACGCTCTGGGTATGGGTTACAAAAAGATTGATGTATGTCCAAATCACTGCATGTTGTATTTCAAGGAGAAGGAAAACAACATATCATGCCCGTCATGTGGGCATCCTCGGTTCAAGTCAAAGACAAGAAGCAATGGTAGTACGAGATCAAAGGAAGTTTCATACAAGTCGCTCCGCTACTTTCCTATCACTCCTAGATTGCAGCGATTGTATATGCCTTCAAGGACAGCTAAACACATGAGATGGCATATACATAAAGTTCGACACGATGAAAACAAGATCACGCATCCTGTTGACGTTGAAGCTTGGAAGCACTTTGATCGTACTCATCAGAACTTCGCAATGGAAGTGTGAAATGTTAGACTCGGTCTATGTACAGGTGAATTTAATCCATTTGGGGGTAGATCAACTTCATACTCATGTTGGCCAGTATTTGTAACTCCATACAACCTTCCACCAAGCTTGTGTATGAAACGTCCAAATCTTTTTTTGTCTCTGTTGATTTCTGGTCCGACCTCACCTGGCCAAAATCATGATATATATTTAAGGTCATTGATTGATGAACTAAAAGTACTGTGGGATGACAGTGTTAGCACGTATGATTCCCACCAAAAACAAAATTTCAACATGAAGGTTGTTGTTCTATGGACAATAAGTGACTTCCTTGCATATGGTATGCTATCTGGTTAGAGCACACATGGGAGATTGGCATGTTCGTACTGCATGGAGGATTTCAAAGCTTTTAGATTGAGGCATGGAAGGAAGCCTTGCTGGTTTGAGTGCCATCATTGATTTCTACTCAACGACCATCTGTTCCGACGACAAAAGAATGTGTTTAAAGCAAGCACAACTGAAACAGAAGGTTCATCCTCAAGATTGTCTGGCATAAATATTCTAAGAAGATTGTGATACTTTCCAGATGTATTAACAGATGCCCGCAGTCCTAAACCCTTTTATGGATTTGGGAAGGATCATAATTGGACGAAGAAATCTATTTTTGGGGAACTACCGTATTGGCCAACCCTATTGATACGACATAATTTGGATGTGATGCATGTGGAGAAAAATGTGTTTGATAATCTGTTCAATACAGTAATGAATGTTAAAGGAAAAACAAAGGATAATTCGAAGGCCCGTATGGATGTAAAATTAATATGTAAAAGACCAGAATTGGAACTCAAAGAGTATAATGGCAAAGTATTGAAACCAAAGGCAAAGTACATGCTCAGACCTGATCAAATAAAACATGTATGTCAATGGTTGAGACAATTAAAATTTCCAGATGGATATGTCTCTAACATTGCTCAGGCTGTGAAGATTGACAATGGACAGTTATATGGGTTGAAGAGCCATGATTGTCATATCTTTATGCAGCGATTGATACCCTTAGCATTCCATGATATGTTAGACAAACCTATATGGGGGGTACTGTCTGAGTTGAGCGGATTTTTCAGAATATTGTGCACATCGGAGGTCATAGTATCAGATGTAAAGAATTTCGAGGACTTTGTCATCACCACTGTTTGTCTGCTAGAAAAGATATTTCTGCCAGCATTTTTCGATGTTATGGAACATTTGATCATACATCTGCTATATGAACTAAGGGTTAGTGGCCCTGTGCAATATCGATGGATGTACCCATTTGAAAGGTATATGTTTTTTTATATTTGTCTCTTTAATGACAGATATTTAAAATTTGAAATGTATATTTTTGCCAGATGCATGTTCGACCTCAAAAAAAAGGTTCGTAATAAAGCAAGAGTAGAAGGCTCTATATGTGAGGCGCGCACTTTAGAAGAGATTTCAAATTTCTCATCTATGTACTTCAAACCACATATTCCAACACGTTACACATGCCCGCCCCGTAACGATGATGGAGAACAAGTAACTGTAGTTGACAAGCTGTCGATATTTCAACCACTTGGGCATGCATTTGGTAGTTGCCGATCAAGGCTCTTGACAGATTGAGAGCAAGACGCATCACACATCTATATTCTTTTTAATTGCTCAGCGATCGACCCATACATCGAGTAAGTATATGTAGACGCAACACAATTATAAATCCTTTTATGTTTTATATGTGGATACATGGCTTGGTAATATAAGTATTTGTGGTTTGCAAACGATTTGATCTGGAGTTGCAAAGAGAAGTTTCACATCTCACTGATGCAGAAGTACAAAAAGAACGTGAAACTAAGTTTGTGGAGTGGTTGAAACAGTTGGTAAAGAAGCTAACATAAATTTCGTACTTATAAACAACACTAAGTTACTTAATTGATCGTGATCACAATCATTGTTTATGTCTATGCGTAGGTCTGCCATGGTGATGTTCAAGATCAAGGAATATGTGATTTAGAAAATGGTCCGACCAAAGTTGTGCAATGCTACAACGGCTACATCGTAAATGGTTATCGATTCCATACAAAAGATTATGGCATAAACAAATCAACGATGAATAGTGGCGTGTGTGTCAAGGGTAGCAGCTACGGTGAAAATGAACATGATTACTATGGTGTTATAGAGGAAATAATGGAGTTGACTTACTTAGGCATAAATAACAGGGTAACTTTATTCAAGTGTCATTGGTTTGATCCAACTGCAACAAGACTCGACAAAGCTTCAGGCATTGTGGAAGTGAATCATAAATCCAGGTTTGAAACATATGAACCATTCATATTAGCCTTGCAAGCTCAACAAGTTTATTATACTTCATATCCGAGTATAAAAAAGTCAGATAGAAATGAATGGTGGGCATTTTGCAAGGTGAAGTCCAAACTATACCCTGAGTATCATCAGTTACAGGAAGATGAGTTACTTGAAGATAGCGATTACTATCAATCAGATGATGTCTATGACTTCGCTTATGGTCACGATGTTGCGCATGATATGCATGTCATATCTCCATTGGCCAATGAAACATTCATAGAGGAATGTGATTCAAATGATGTACCAAGTGGACGGGCAAACAATGAAGAAGAAGAAGAAAGTCAATCAAGTAACGAGGAAGAATTCTCAAGATAGTGAGCAAAATCTTGTAATACAAACCTCTATTTAAATGCACTGCAATACTTTATGTGAATGATTTGAATTATTTGAAAGTATTATAATACTTGATGCGAATGAATGAGTTGTATTGCAATACTTGTTGTGAATGATTAAAAAATTTATTTGAATGTATTGTAATACTTGATTCGAATTATTTGAATGCATTGTAATACTTGATGTGAATTATTTGAATTATTTGAATGTATTGTAATACTTGATACGAATGATTCGAATGCATTCAATACTTGATGTGAATGATTTGAATTTTTTGAATGCATTGTAATTTATGCAACGAATGATTTAAATTATTGCAATACTTGATGTGAATGATTTGAATGCATTACAATGCTTGATGTGAATGACTTGAATGCATTACAGTACCTGATATGAATGATTTGAATGTATTATAATACTTGATGCGAATGATTTGAATTATTGTAATACTTGATGCGAATGATTTAAATTATTGTAATACTTGATACGAATGACTTGAATGTATTGTAATACTTGATGTGAATGACTTGAATGTATTGTATGACATATGTTATTTGTTAGAATATGGTTCCTGGAGGTTACAGTGGTCGCTCATCTAGTAGTAGTCAGGCCCAGCCTTCATCTTCACGGGCTCCTGTGATAGGTATATTATTTAACTAATTGGATGCTTGATTAGTTCAAATGCGTATTCTGACAAAGTCTAACATATTTTTTTACAAATGATGTTTCGCCTGTACACGACCCACCTACACCAGTTGATCAAACAAGTCATGAGCCAACACAAGAAGCAGGGTCTTCTCAGTCTGCCACAAGAAGACTCATTTGAATAGTGTATATTGATAATCGACCGTAAGTATTTTGTTTTCAATTATTGCATATCTTATAAATATTTTATATTGATATTTATTGTGTAGCAATTCATGTGCAGCACGAGGTTTGAGCCACAAGAAGTAGTACGGGAGATTAGGAATTCACTTCTTCAACATCTACCAGGACTGGTGGCTCAATAGAAAGAGTACCCAAAGGACGTGTTACACAGATTGTGGTCCTCATTCATGGTATACAGTTGTTTCTCATAGTTAATGTGTTTTATATTTAATTTATTTAAGTAATTGTAAACACCCCAAATTTTCACTCACCTCCCCAACATTTCTACCAAGCATCAACATCCAGCCTCTGAAATCGTTGGAGGGCAAAATGGTCATTTTCTGAGCTCGGACCTTGCCAAAATCCAAATTTCATCTGCAACTCTCAAAATTTCTCTATTTTGTCTCAGATAGTCAAATTTTTACTCCTGACAGAAGACAGGAATCTTCAAGTCTTGGTTCAAGATTATATTGCATAAGACATGACATTGCATATCATTGCACGAGCATTTCAAATCACTACACTGCACAGCATGTCATTTCGGGGTCCAGAACTCTTGATTTCAAAATTTTCAATCCAGATTAGAATTTCAACTCTTTTCAAAATTGATTTCAAAACCCTGGGTCTTCAAAATTATCAATTTTTCCCATTTTACCCCCAGGACTCTGAATTTCAAAATATTTCCTCAGGAAAACAATCTGGATAGTTTTCAATATGGATTTCAGCCACTTTATCTCAGATTTTGCCATTTTGGCAATAATTTCAAATATCTTTCTTTTACAAAATCGCCCTACAAGAGCCAACTCTTTCCAAAAATTCTTGTTTTACCCATTAGTCCAGATTTTATGAAAATTCCAAAAAGAAGTTGTTGTTTTACCCTTATTTCAATAAAGAAGCAATGTGGGACCTACACTGAGCTGGTGTCACACAAACTTTTCTTTTGAAAAATTTGAATTTTGAAAAAACCCAAAAATATAGGAGCCTTGTCCCCTGGATTGGTGCCACTTGTCTTTTCTCTCTCCTCCCATTTCCATGCCAAGTGTCAGTGTGGGGCTACCCTAAGAAGCCGCCACATGTCATCCCATTTATCTGCCATGTGTCACCCTATCCATCCTGCGCCATGTGTCATTCCAAGATTACCAGGAGATGCCAAGTGTCATAAGTTGTCCTGTCTAGAAAAAGTGGAGCTTGTCTCCTCTGAGGTGGCGCCACTTGAAGTGTGTCTCCTACAGGGGACACGTGTCAACCTCTTACTCCTTCTAGAAAAGTAGCCTGACACATGTCTCTCCCTACTTTTCTCAGAAAAGTAGGAGACACGTGTCACTCCTAGATTCCTCCAGAAAAAGTAAGCTTGTCTCCTCATCTGGAGTGTGTCTCCTGCAGAGGACACATGGCAATCTCTTAGTTTCTCAGAAAAAGTAGACGCCATGTGTCGTTTTCTGCTTTCTTCAGAAAAACTAGAATTCAAAAGTTCAAATCTCTTCATAGGTGGCGCAAATCCTGAACTTCTACCTTTTCCATGTTGTCTGAGATGGCGCCACATGGCTTGGCCCTCCTTCTCTCCCCTCTGCCATGTGTCATCTTCTGCTTCTTTCAGAAAAAGCAGGTGACACATGTCTCCTTCTCACTCCTTCAGAAAAAGTAGAGGACACATGTTTTCTCCCTACTTTTTCTCAGAAAAGTAGGAGACACATGTCACTCCTGGCTATCTTCAGAAAAAGCAAACCATTCAAAATTCAAACAAAGCCTAGGTGGCGCAAATCCGGAGCTCTGATTTTTCCAAATGGCCTATGAGGGCGCCACATGTCCCTTCCCTCCTTTTCCTCCCTCTTGCCACATGGCATTGTAGGAGCCACCCTGAGGTGGCGCCACATGTCCATCCTCCATTCCTCTAGGGCCAACCTCCATTTGAAATTCGAATTCTCCTCTGAGGTGGCGCCATCTGAAGAACCTCTCCAACAGGCTGACACTTGGAACCGTCCTGGACTGCCACATGTCCAGATCTCCTTTCACCAGAAAAAGCAAAATTCAAATTCCTCTGAGGTGGCGCCTTCTGAGCCCACTGCTCTATCCTTATGACATGTGTCAAACACCTTTTGAGGTGGCACCATTCCAGGACTCCACTTGGCTCCATTTTTTTATTTTTATTTTATTTTTTCATAAAGGTAGCCCACCATGAGGTGGCGCCACCTGAGGACTCCCTACAAAAGGTGAATTTGAAATTCAAACTCCAAGAGAGCACCCTCTGAGGTGGCGCCATCTGGGAGTTCCCTGCAGAGAGAATCAAGCAAACTTTTGAAAAAATCCAAATTCCCCTGCTGAGGTGTCTCACCCACAAAATTTCCATTTTTTTATTTTATTTTTCTCAAAAATCAAAACACCTTTTGAGGTGGCGCCACCTGAGGGCTCCCTACAAAAAGCCAAATTCGAATTTCAAACCCCCAGATGGCACCCCCTGAGATGGCGCCACATGGAGGGCTCAGATTGAGCCTGTTTGAATTTCAAATTTCTTCAGAAATTTTATAAAAACAAGGCTCCACGCCCAAGAGAGGGGGCATCTTTTTTTTTTGGAGACCATTTTTGTGAACTGGAGAATTCGACCTAGCCTTCCTAACATCTGATTTTGAACCTTGGAAATCGTGCCCCTTTGGCTCATTGGAGAAGGTGGAGTAAAGCTCGTGCAGTGGCCAATCCGATTCAAACATAGCTCGATTTTGGTGAACCATCCAAAGCCCGGAGCGAAGGACGAAGGAAGCTCGTGATAGCCGCCCCTTTTAAAAGCTTCTACGCTGCGTAACGAAGCAAGGTGCACTTCTTTTCCCCTTGATTTGATGTCATGATTCGATTCGGGAGTCGTTTGAAGAAAGAGCTCATCCGAGAGATGGATTGAGCTATTCTCATAAAACGACATATATAAAAATGTTTCATTATGCTTCCTTGATGATTTTTAACATTCATGTAGTTAGCTAGGTTTAATTTGCATTTTATTTCATTCATTTAGCACATTTCATGAATTAATTAGGATTAGTTTAGCATTTATTTCAACTCTGCTCATTTTCAGTAGGTCTCTGTTTTTGTCAGTCAGTCCACACGTCATTTCATGCATTTATGTTTTACTACAAATCCCAAAAAAATCAAGGAATGCGTCCCTAGGTGTCCCTGAAATTTTGCCAAAAATTCGGAGGCATTTGAATTTTTTTTACTGCGGTAAACATTCAAAATGGCAAGTCAGGTTTTGTTACCCGGGATGCGTTTTGAAAATTATTTTCCGACTTGTAAAATCGAGATAGCCCTCATGGGAGATCTTATTTTCGATCCGAAAGATGTTCTGAACTTGGGAGAATGTCTAGTTTTTAATATGATTTTATCAGATTTTATGATTTTTTTAATGTCTGAAAAAAATCCGAGAGTTCGGGACACGTGTCAGAGCCTAATTTGGGCCTCTGAGATCTGGGATTGACTTAGGGCTATAGTTTCTATTTGTTTGTTGCTCCAAATCCAAAACTGTAAAAAGTGAAAGTTGTGTCCGAGATGTCCTCTGTTTGCATCTGAAAGCCTGTGATTTGTAGAACAGTGTTGATACCTGCTTCGGATTTTTTTTGTCAGTCCCCTGTTTTGCTACATTTGTCTGTTCTGTTGATTTAGGCAGAAATAGTTATATTTTTATTTGTGTTTCTGTTGATCAAATGCCAAAGTCATAAACATAAAAGTTGTGCATGTAGGTGCCGTGAGTATCTCGGATTAATTTCATAAATTTCCATGCCGTTTTATATTTTTTTAGCATTTTACATCAGATTAGGGTGATTTTTACCTCTGTCAAAACTAAATCCCTGTTGCCGAACTCACCATGGCTCAAATCCCGAGGCTGTAAAAACCAAAAATGTTCCATTTCGGGTCTTTTAGCAGTCTGCAAAATATCAGAAGTTTCCATGGTGTAAATCTTGCATTATCATATTAGGCATTGCATTTGGTTCGGATCCATAGGCAAAATCCACCATTTTAGGACTTTCTTTGAATTTTAGCATTTAAATCATATCATTTCGTGATTTTTAGCATTCTAGGTTGTTTATCAGAGTAAGTAGATGCTTCATACCGAATTTGGTGCAATTTGAAATCCATTTGAGGTTCGAATTAGCCATAATACCAAAACAGGGTCCCGCAGGACCTGGATCCAAGTGAAAAACAAGCGAAATTCGTTATTTCTGATAAATTGCAAAATATCAAATTCTGATTTTACAGCCTTAGTGTGTTTAGCAGCATGTCATCATGTCCCTTACTGCATTTCATCATCATTTTATTCAATTTGAATTTCAAAATCTCAATTTTACCAAGTTTTCCTTCAAAAAACCCTGATTTTAAAGGTGTAACTTTGATTTTAGGGGTATTTTGATCATTTTGACCACCAATTCCGAATTTCAAACTGTTTTCTACTGAATTTCCTGCATTTTCATCATTTCAAATATCAAGGAAGCATGAGAATAGGGTTTATGTCCAATTAAATCCAATAATTTCATAATATTATTGGAAAATCTTGGAAAAACCCACATAGTTGAGCTAACCCTATTTCAAGTTTGGCATGAACAATCAAAAGAAGGAGCTGAAGTCTGCAAATTTCTTTTACTTCCTTTATTTAGTGATGTAATAATGTAAATTTTCGAATAAGAGAGTTAATTTCCTGCTTAGACTAGGATGCATATCATATAGTTTGAATTTATGCAATATCCTGCTTATGTGATTCATGCATTTTATTTCAAAAGCACTATGGATGTTCACGAATGGCACGTGCACCAACTCTTAGAGAGTTGATGAACTCGGTGGAATCCATATTTACGGCCCTAGTCGGAATATGGACGAGACCCAGATCCATCATCTTTCTACTAGTCACATTGAGCGTACACTCTTAGGCTATCTTAAAATGCACATCATATTTCCGAAGTTTTCAAAATCATGTGCATCACATCAACTAAGTTCTGAACATATTCATGGCCACAGTTAGAATATGTAAAGGATTTATTTGGACTTAATGCACATTTTCCAACCAATTCCTCAGAAAATCTTTTCAAAGTGCATTCATTCACCCAAGTCATTTGCATCATGAAATCATTGATTTTCTCAAGATTTTCTCAAGAAAACTTCATTCTCAAGAAATCGATTTCTCAAAAAATTCTAAGGATTTTTCAAAATCGGTTTTCCAAAGACAAGTTTCTCCACAGTTTTCCCTGGAAAATGATATTTTCTTAAGAGATTCAAAAGAGTTTTCTAATCTTTCTCCAAGATCCAAAATCGATTTCCAAGTATTTCAAAAGGTAAAATTCCCAGGATTTCGATTCTCCAAGTTTTGAATTTCCTTCTCCAATGAGTTTTCCTATAAATCTTCCATCATTTTCCTAAGAAAACTCTCAAAGTCCAAGTTTTCCTAAGAAGTGTTTCCCTTTTCAAAAGGTTCATCTTTTCTCAAGAATCACTTCCGTTTTCCCAGGATTTTCAACCATTCATGATTTTCCCACAACTTCATGAACTTTCCCGTGATTTCAAAAACCCCTTTTTCACAAGAGTTTTCCTGAGAAAGTGACTTTCAGCTTTTTCCTGAGAGAATCTTTTCAACTCCAAATATTTTCCAAGCATACATCATGTTTTCCCAAGCTGCATTTTCCCAAAACCTCATAGCACATGCCTGAATTCTCTGTGCATTTAGGATAGAACATAACTTCAATAATTTCGCTAAGTCAAGCACAATTTTGGTCCTTGGTTCGATTACCCCTGTTAAAGGCGGCAGGAACGGTCGAACCTCGTACCGACAGGTCGAGCCCCATCCCATGGATTTTCCCGCAATTTTCAAAACGGAGGCGAGTATTTCAAAACATTTTCCAAAATCCGGTCAAGTTTGAAGCGCGAAAGCGTTTTCCTCTTTCTCTCTTCTGCAAGGAAGGGAAGACGGGGAAAAATTTCGCGACGATAACAGGTTTGGCGACCGTGATGGGACCTGTCCTTGTCTGACCTAAATTATGCTTGACTTAGTTCAATTATCAAAATTATGTTCTCTAAATGTCAGCTCTTTACTTTCAATATCATGTGAACCTAGGAGCCTAGATCCTGACCTAGCTGACATTGATTGCATATAGCTTAGGCATGGTTTGGTAGGACCAGATTCAGGAGAAATTTTCATGCTCACATAGACTTAGGTCTAAACACAACCCTCCTCAATTTAGGATCTGAATGCAAACAATGTATGCTTTTTCAAAGATTTCAAAATCTATCTCTCTAGGACTTAGAGCCCTCTATTTCTTGCATGTGATCATTTTTTTCAAATCTCCATTACCTATCATTACCCGGTCTTCACGTTGCTGGGCTCTCTTCCAGAACCATAGTTCGGGACAGAGCCTCACAACTGGGCCAACTATTTGGGTTAACACCCCCCTACCACGTACCGCGGGCCACAGTCCGAAGTATATCGGTAGGCGCTCAAGGATGTTGGAAAACCTTACCTTAGAACCGGAGTTGAAATTCTATGCCACGTACCTCGAATTTCGATTCGGGTATATCGGCGTAACTGGATTGGACAAAGATGATCTGAACTTAGAGTTAGGATTAAGGTCCTACAGCTGTTTTCAAAATGATACATCTAGAGTCAGCCTTTTAGGGAGTGCTGAATGTGCATAAATGTTTGTGCATGATGTGATTGTATGATTTTCTCCATTCTTTATATTTCCCAATGTTTTTTTAACTCATTAGGTCTTTTTCAAAGCATCCTTATTTTCCCACAAGATCTTTTTCTCAAACCCTGGATGATTTTTTTCAAATATTCCATTTCTTTCAAAACTCCAGGCGATTTTACATTCTACCTTTCTACTGGATCTCGAATTTCTAGCTGCATTTTTTTATCCTGCCTGCAAAATTTTTCAAAATTTCTCACATTTTCCTAAGTCTCATTCTGAGTCTTTCTCTGTTTTCAGTTCGATGGCATCCAGTCAAATCGATCCTATCTTTCCTGAAGGTCACATCTCCTACGAGGTGCGACAAAGTCGTCCTGAACATCGAGCCCTTAGCACCGGAACTTTCATTCCCCGGTGGTATTATTCCTGTCTAAAGAGCTTTTCCCGAATGTTCCCAAACCATTTGAGCGAGTGCGGATTAGAGCTGGCATCAGCAGTCAGAAAGCAGACCATCAATGGCAACCTGATCCATGCAATGGCGGAGCGATGGAATCCTCGAACGTGTACCTTCTGGTTCCCATGGGGAGAAATGACTGTTTTAATGGATGAATTTTCAGAAATCATGGGGTTGCCAGAACCAGCCGGTAAACCAGAAGACCCATTAGAGCATCAATTCCTTATCAATGACAAGGGTTTGGACCCCCGAGACTCCTTGGCTCGTATGACAGGCCGTCGATCTTGGCCCCTGATCCAGTTGGAAGGAAATGAGTATGTTGACCTACTTGAGTTGTACCGCCAGTACGGGACCTTCATGGAAGTCAGTTTGCTATCAAGAACAGCTAAAGAAAGGATTCAAAATGCGATGGTTCTGTGCACTGTAGGATTATCCCTCTTCCCAGATGGGCAAAACTACATGGACATCAGAATAATCCAACTTATGAGAAGATGGGGAAGTCGGCAAACCAATCGCCTCTCTATAGCCATGGCAGCGCTCGCCTTCCTATATCGAGGTCTGACTCGATTCTCACTTGGAGAGTCCATTTTAGTTGAAGGATGCATCTATGCACTTCAGTCCTGGTTTTTCCAGCATGTTCCAGCCCAAGCAAGCTCTTTCAGATACAATGGTCAAGAACTCCTTCCGGTGGCGCAGTACCGGTCTATGATCAACAACATTCAAGAGGATGACGTAGTTTGGGACTATTTTGATCGGCAGTTGTCTCCTCTCAGATATACCTACGCTTATGGCAAGCGGTTCAAGTTGCTGGGACCATTCTTCTGCACTTACTACCAACCAGAGGAATGTGTTCGACAGTTCTCCCAGAGGCAGCAGTACGTCGAAGCCCGCCTGTTATCAGGAGCTATGGCAGAGTTCGATC
Source organism: Nuphar pumila (assembly GCF_984573655.1). Taxonomy (NCBI): domain Eukaryota; kingdom Viridiplantae; phylum Streptophyta; class Magnoliopsida; order Nymphaeales; family Nymphaeaceae; genus Nuphar; species Nuphar pumila. The sequence continues at coordinate 12,573,641 of NC_143265.1, read as the reverse complement.
TCACTTCCGCACAATGGTCCGGGGCATATCACTCTGCCCGCTACGGCTGGGATTCCTTTGTCTCTCTTAAAATCTTTCCAGGTCCTAGAGTGTCTGTCGACTATCGTGAATGGTGGCAAATTGTTTGTCCCCCACCTCTTTGTCAAGATCAATAAAATCTTATTTTTCTCATTTTAATAAAATTCTCTTTCCTTCTATTGTGGTTTGACGACCTCGCCTAGGTAACAAGGCATATTTTCGTTGTTTATTTCTTTTGCAGAAGGAATGGCAACACAATTGTCGTGATTCCCACGACGACTCAGTCCCTAGTAATGGGACATCTTTTCCAAATTGTCTACCATATTTTCAGCAAATATTTCTTCCAAAAGCTAATTCCTTCATAATCTAATCAGGTCTTTGCTCTGCAGAGAGCATCCATACCATTTGATGGTTGAGACAAGATCAGGCAAAAGAACCACGGCATCCCAGTACTCGTCAGCCTCGGAAGAAGAAATGGGTTCCCCTCGATCCGAGAAGAGTCAAGAGCAGCAGCAAGAAGACGATGGCATAGACCCTCAAATGTATGCCATGTTCAGAAAAATGATGAATAAGATGATGAATGAGCAGCCCGGGACCAGCTCAGAAAGGAATCCATTCAGAGAAAAGTTCCATGGTCGTAGGAGTAAGAAGGCTCCCAAGAAGCAGATCCAGCCAGAAGAGATTTCAGATGAATCAGATTCCACTGAAAATATAGATGAAGAATATGAGGTGCCTCCGGCATTTCAGAAGCGTGGCCAAAGTAAAAGCCGCAGATCAAAAAGCAGAGATAAAGAAGAGCCTTTGCAAGCGCAGTTTAAAGAAATGGCCCGAGTTGTCAAGGATCTGCAAGCCCGCGACAAGGGCAAGAAAGTCTTCACCAGTAAGGACTTTTATGACGGCTTAGAAGGGGATGATGATCTAGAGAATCTCCCCCGTAAATTCATCAAGTTTGATGGTTCTGGCGACCCAAAAGCGCATCTCGCCACGTTCTTTGCTGAATGTTCTCGGTTCAAAAGGGATAACCGAGCATTGTTTCTATGCTTCCCCCGCAGCTTGGAAGGAGTTGCAGCTAAGTGGTATGCTGAGCATATCAACCCCATCGAGCTCAAGGAGTTCGACAAAGTTGTGAATCTGTTTATTGAACGCTTCTTGTTCAACACAGAAGCGCTGCCTACACTAAGTCATCTCTGCAATTTAAGGCAGAATGAGAATGAAAAAGCACGGGACTTCATTCACAGATGAAGATCAGCCTGTAATAAGATGAGAGATCCTATCTCGGAAAGGCATGCATTGTCCTTAATCCTCAACAATTTCTCGCAGCCGTTAAGAGGATTGATCTCCACAGCACCATCCAGGACCTTCATTGAGCTGATTGAACGAGCCGAATGGCTCGAGCTAAGTGTGGAAAATGGAGTCTATGAAGGCTTCACCTTTTCCAAGAACAACTCCCATGGTGAGCAGAAGAAGAAAGCTCACTTCACTTATTCTACTAACAACAACAACAAAGGCCGAAATCAGCACAAAGGGCAGAAGAAAGATTACTGCTACAGCTCAGGCAGTTCGAACCACAAAGATCAGAAAGCAAAGCCTGCCCCTCAATACAGCAAGCCTCCTCAGCAGGATCAAGGGCCGAAACTGCGTGAGAAGACCAAACATGAAGGATGGAGCTACGACAGAAAGTTTACTCCCCTTGACCAATCACTCGAGGACGTGCTCGAGTACATGCTATCAAAAGAGATGGTCAAATTGCCCAGATTGGCCGATCCCCCTGTGCCCATGGGGAAATGGAAAGATCAGTTCTGCAAGTTCCACAGGACAGTGGGACACAACACTGAGAACTGCTTTGTTCTCAAAAACATCATACAAGACCTCATTGAAAAAAATCTTCTAGTGGAAGGAGAAGAAGAAGAGAAAATGGACATTCTCAATCACCCCTTCCCTTCGCACACCACAGCAGTAGTGTCTGCACAACCATTTCTACCGCATGAGCATATCAAGCCATGTTCTGCGCAAGATCTCCAAGTTCAGCATCAGGTGACGGTGCTACGACAAGCAGCTCCAGATTCTAAGAAGATGGACTTAATTTCAGCATTCGGTAAAATGAAAGTTGCGGAAGCACCTGTGAAGTCAGTTCCCAAATCAAAAGGAACTCCTGACTTCTTCAAGCAAATGTTAGACCAAGGCCAGAAAGGTCAGGTCAAAAGCCTCTGACTGCTCTATTCAATGTCTCCATCCTTGACTTGGCAAGGAATTCTAGCAAGCATCAGCAAGTACTGGATGATTTACTCAGGAAAATCAAAGTTAAGCCCAGTACCACTCCAGAAGACATGGCACAGATTGTGAACTCTGCCATGACCAATGCACCAATCACTTTTTCGGATGAGGACCTTCCAAAGCCTCATTCCTTTCATAATAATGCTCTTTACATTGTCGTTCGGGTCAGAGGAATGACAGTACCGCATGTGTTGGTCGATGGAGGCAGTAGCCTCAATATTTGCCCTGAAATGACCGCAAAGGCATTAGGGATCAAGGATGAAGAATATATTCTGGATCCCATCACTATCTATGGGTTTGACAATCATGGTCAAACGGCCAAGGGCAAGATATTTCTGGAAGTGTTTATCAACTATTCAGTGCTTTTTCACATGGTTAACGTACCACCAACCTACAACTTGCTGCTCGGTAGGACATGGATTCACAATGCTAATGCAGTGCCTTCCACCCTCCATCAATGTGTGAAGTGGTCAAAAGGTGGAATGATTACCACAATACTGGGAGAAGACCCAGAAGAAAGGCTCCCGCAGCCCATGATTCCCCGGCCATCATTCAATGCAGATATTCCCAGCATCAGGGAAAGCAAAGAGATCAATCTCGGAGAGAATCGAGAAATACTCCAGGCATCCTCAGAGCCATCTCTGCACACAGTAGCCACAATCCGATGGAAAGGTCCTCAATTCTTCAAGGTTGGAGGTCGAATCGACTACAGCACCATTAAGGATCATCCCTTGTTTCCACAATTCATGAAAGCAAAAAAGGGATTTGATTTGCTCTTGAAGCATGGCTATCAACCCTTCAAGGGACTTGGCAAGAATGAGGATGGCCGCATCGAGCCAATGATCCAGAAACATCGTTCCCACGGAGCAGGACTAGGGTTTGCCGGCGGAAGCTCGTCAAAGGAGACTGTTTTTGTTAAAGGGGTACAATGAAGACCATTTGTCATTTTCTTTCTATTCTTTTCCAAATAAATGTCTCATTTTACCAATGTCATTGATCAATTCAATCAATAAAATTCCAAGTTTCTTTGTCTATCCGGATGCCATCTACTCCCTTTCTGTCTATCTCATCATTTTATAATTCAATGTCATTTTATGCATGGTTCTCTTCAAATGATTGCTTGTCTTACTATAGGCCGATTTGTCTGAACCAGATTTCTTCTCCAAAATTTCAGAATGACTTCTCGGACAATCAAGAAGCTCGTTCTCAATCCCAAGACCTTTCAGAAGTCGACAACAATTCACAGAATCAAAGCAAGCACCGGAAATGATAAGATTGCAAAGCAGTCAGATGATTGTGCTGAACACGATCAGTCTCTTCAGGAATTACCGGAGTTCGCCGCAGTTCAGAAGCAGGACGAACCATCTCCTCTAGTACAAGATACAACTGAAGGTGCCAATATCGGTTCAGAGGAAGATCCCAAAATTCTCCAGATCGGAACCAGTCTGAGTCCTGAAGAAAAGAAAAGGCTTACAGATTTTCTCAAGCGGCATGAAGAAGTGTTCGCATGGACATATGAAGACATGCCGAGCTTAGACCCCAAATTGGTCGAGCACCGTCTTGTCTTAAAGCCGGATGCTAAGCCAGTCAAGCAGAAGCTGAGAAAAATGGATCTCAGAATAGAACAGTAAGTCAAGGAAGGACTTGAAGATCTGCTCAAAGCAGGATTTATTCGAGCTATTGACTACCCGGATTGGTTAGCCAATATCGTTGTTGTCCCATAGAAAAGCGGCAAAGTAAGGATCTGCATAGACTTCAGAGACCTCAACAAGGCAACTCCGAAGGATGACTATCCACTTCCAAGCATCGATCTTCTAGTCGATAGCACGGCAGGACATGCCATGTTCTCTTTCATGGACGGATATTCCGGCTACAATCAGATTAAGTTGGCCGCCCGCGACCAATCCAAAACTTCCTTTACTACACCTTGGGGCACTTTCTGCTATACGGTTATGCCTTTTGGGCTCAAGAATGCTGGAGCAACGTATCAATGGGCAATGGTTGTTATCTTTCACGATCAAATGCGCAAAATCATGGATGCGTATGTTGATGATATTCTCGTGAAATCTAAAGAGGAAGAAGATCACCTCGAAGCACTTGATCAAGTCTTTAAGCGACTCATCCTTTATAAGTTAAGGCTAAACCCGCAAAAGTGTGTCTTTGGAGTCGAATCAGGCAAACTGTTGGGTTTTCTGGTAAGCAAAAAGGGAATTGAAGTTGACCCGGCCAAAGCAAAGGCTATCATTGATATGCCTCCCCCGAAGAATCTCAAAGAATTGCGTAGCCTTCAAGGACGTATGCAGTCAATCCGGCGATTCATTTCCAATTTGGCGATGAGATGTGAGCCCTTCAACCACTTACTCAGAAAAGGAGTAAAATTCGAATGGGGGCCAGAATGTCAGCAATCGTTCGATCGAATCAAGAAGTATCTTCTTAATCCTCCCATCCTGAAGCCGCCAGAATTGGGAAAACCTCTTTTATTATACATCTCAGTTAATCAAGTCGCATGCAGTGGATTCTTGGCGCAATACAAAGAAGGCAGCCTGATAGAACACGCCATTTATTACGTGAGTAAGACTTTCATAGATTATGAAAAGCGATACTCTCAAATAGAGAAGACCTCCCTAGCTCTGGTATGGATGTGTCAGAAGCTAAGACACTACCTGCTAGCATCAGAAGTCAAAATTTTGTCTAAACTCAATCCCCTCAAATACATCTTAGAGCAGCCTTTCCTCAGCGGACGAGTCGCAAAATGGCAAGTCTTACTGATGCAGTATGACTTAGAATATGTCTCGCAGCAATCAATCAAAGGCCAAGCAATTGCAGATCAATTGGCGGATTTTCCTCTGGCCGAAGAAGTGAAAGCCGAAGATGACTTCCCTGATGAGCAAATTTGCAATATCCAGCAATCTCCAGTCTGGAATTTATTTTTCGATGGTTCTAAAAACATGGCTGGAATAGGCATCGGAATCCTATTAATCACTCCTGAGAAGGAGATGATTCCATTTTCTCTCAAGCTAGACTTTCAATGCACTCACAATATGGCCGAGTATGAAGCCCTGATTCAAGGTCTAAGGATTCTATTAGACTTCAATGTCAAGAGAGTACATGCCTACGGTGACTCATTACTTGTTGTCAATCAAGTTCGAGCCGAATGGCAGGTCAAAGATCAGAAGCTATTTCTCTATCAGAAAATTGTTTTGGCTTTTGTCAACAAGTTCGAAGAATTTCATATTTTCCACATCAAGAGAGATTTTAATCAAGTGGCCGATAGCCTAGCCAGTTTAGGCTCCATTATGGCATTCAAGAATGGAGAATCTTGTCGCTCATTTGAAATTGGCAGACTTGACCAACCTGCTTTCCTTCCATCGGAGCAAGTAAACCAGGCTGAGCAAAAGAAGAAGCCTTGGTATTACAACATCAAGACTTTCATAAAAACTGGCGAATTTCCTCCAGAACTCTCAAAGAAAGAGCAACGAGCAATCCAGCGTATGTCTACTCGATACTTCATTTTGGCCAATGTCCTCTATCGTCGTGGATTCAGTTCAGAGTATTCTAGATGTTTAGATGAAGACGAAGCCAAAGAAGTCGTGCGAGAAGCACATGAAGGCATTTGTGGCGGACACGTCGGCTACCAAACCCTTGTCAAGCAAATCATAAGAGCAGGGTACTACTGCAGGACTATGCAACAAGACTGTTATCATTATGTGAAGAAGTGTGTGCAATGTCAAATACATGCACCTTCTATTCATGCTCCGGCAACTTATTTACAATCCATTGTTTCTCCATGGCTGTTCTCCATGTGGGCCTTCGATGTCATAGGTCCCATCACTCCTTCAGCTTCAAATGGCCACAAATATTTCCTTGCCGCAACAGAATACTTCACCAAGTGGGTAGAAGCCATCAGTCTCCGCACAGTAGAAGGCCGACACGTGGTCTCTTTTATTCACAAGAACATCCTTTGCCGTTTCGGCATCCCGCATGACATTGTATCAGACAACGGCAGTCATTTCAAGAATGAAAAGATGAAGACATTCTGCTCAAAATTCAAGATCTATCATCATTTTTCAGCTCCATATTATCCTCAAGGGAATGGTCAGGCAGAGGCCACCAACAAGATTTTAATTCGTATTTTAGAGTGAACTGTGGAAACAGACCGTGACTGGCATGAGAAGATCCACGATGCATTATGGGCCTATCGGACCACCATTCGTACACCAACGAATGCTACCCCATCAGAACTGGTCTATGGGACAGAAGTAGTATTGCCGCTACATGTTCAGAAGCCCGCTTTGAAATTTGCTTCACTTCTGCAATTACCTCTTGATCAATATCAGCAGCAGCGACTAGTGCAGCTAGACTTACTTGACGAGAGAAGGCTAAAAGCAGCAGAGCATGCTCAATCCTATCGTCAGAGAGTAGCCAGACAATATGCGAAATCTATCATCGAAAGAAGATTCAAAGTCAATGATTTAGTACTTCGTTCCACAGCTTATCTCAAGCATCGTCCCGGCGGCAAATGGTCGCCAAATTGGGAAGGTCCCTATGTTGTCAAAGAAGCATTACCCCGCAACTCATATCGGCTCATCAATGCCGATGGGGTAGAATTGCCAGATCCTATTAATGCTCGACACTTGAAAAAATTTTATACTTGAAACATTTATCCTTCTCTTGTAATCCTTCCTGTTTCTTTCAAATAATGATCCAACTTTCTTTCCCAGTTACACTGGGGCATTTTAAAATTTTGTTCTATATGCAGGCAGGATAAACAAATTCCTCATTTCATGCACATGTGCATTCATATGCATCAATTCATATTCATTTGCATTCAATTGCATTAACAACAATCTGGTCAGTATTGGGATTTCAACAAACAGTCCCATCACAATTCCTAATGATTCAAAATCAAAAGGTCATCACCAATACTGAACCAAAACCCAGCGCTCGGACTGGTATTAATCCAAAATCCAATACTCAAACTGGCATATTTTCAAAATCTCAATTTTTCAGAAAACCGAGTTCCGACTCGGGTTTTATTTCAAATCATTTTCATTTGTTGATCCGGGTTCCGACTCGTGATCTCATTCGAGCTCTGATTCGAGCTCTTCATTTTTATTGATCCCGGTTCCGACTCGTGATCTCTGTATTTTATTCGAGCTCTGACTCGAACTCATCATTCTCCTTTATTGATCCAAGTCATTTCGATCATCAGGGTCTGTCAATTGCTCAAATTTGATATTTTGCCTTCCAAATTTCAATTTAAATCTTCAAATAATGCAATTCTCCAATTTCAACCTCTAGGTCACCCAATTTTCAATTCTCAATTTCAATTACCAATCTCAACCTCGACCTTCGGGTCAATCAATTTCCAATTCTCGACCTTCGGGTCAACCAATTTCCAATTTTCGACCTTCGGATCAATCAATTTCCAATTTTCGACCTTTGGGTCAATCAATTTCCAAATTTCGACCTTCGGGTCAATCAATTTCCAATCTTTGACCTTCATTTCTCAATTTCGACCTTTAGGTCACTCAATTCTCAATTTCGACTTTCGAGTCACACAGTTTCGACCTTTTTGGTCAAATCAATTCTCAATTTTGACCTTCGGGTCACACAATTTCGACCTTTTGGTCAACCAATTCTCAACTTCGGCCTTTTTGGTCAAATCAATTCTCAATTTCGACCATCAGGTCATCCAATTTCGACCTTCGGGTCATTCAATTTTCAGCAACCAATTTTCCAATTTTCAATTTCGACCTTCGGGTCAATCAATCTCAATATCCAATTTCAATCATTTTCTCTTGCGAGAGACCCTTTTAGGGAGAGTTCGAGGGAGCTCGTTCTTTTCGCATGCTATCCAATTCGTTCACTTAGCCCCTTTTCAGGGAGAGTTTGAAGGGACTCGCGTCTTTGTGAACCGTTTACAAAACAATTTCCAATTTCACAAGAGGAACCCTTTCAAAGGGAGAGGCTCGACGGAGACTCGCTTTTCTTGTGACCCCCCAATTTCATACTAGGCCATCTTCATCATGAAGGACCCTCTTTGTAGGGAGAGTGTGATGGACTCATTCCTTTCATGACCCAATTTTCAGACCTCACTATTATCGGCCCCCTTTCCATAAGAGAAGCCTAATATTAGGGAGCTTTGACGAAAGCTCAATTTCTCTTCGAAAGTTTCATTTTGCAAACACCTCCTCTTCAGGGAAGAGAGGAGTATTTCCCATTTTCCATTCAGGTAAGGGCTAAGCCTGAGTCTTGCTTTTTGGGGAAAAAAAGAGGAGAATTTTCGTCACGGATGTGTTGAGCCGGATTTCAAATACTCATTTTCACCAAGGATTTCAAGAAAATTTTGTCAATTTGTCAATCAATTGTTGATTTCAGAATCTTTATTGTACAAATCTTTATTTCAGTTTACCGTCAGCATTACTTCCAAAAGAGTGAAGCTTCTGCGAAAAGAGATTCAAAATTCAAATTCTTTTTATTGGCCAACCAAAAGGATGAAGGATAAGTCCTCGATATGACCAGAAAAGAAGATTCAATGTTATTGAAAATCGTAGATGATTGATATTGATCGCAGTTATGGCACATCTTTAAGGATTATTCTTGTAAAGACAAGGCAGTGGAAATATCCTGAGCGCTAGAAAAGAGAGCATTTACCCAAGCCCCGTTTCCTCAAGATCACCTAAGCTGCAATTAAGTATCCGCAAAAGGGATCTCTCACCTGTCGTCAAGATGAAGGCGAATTAGGCGAGTAGACCCCCGGGGCCAAAGAAGATTCGAAACATCTCCAAGATGACGGAGTTTGTGACGGGTCCTTCCAGGGAAAGTCCAAAGCACTGTCGAGATGAAGGCAGATGCGATGAACCTCTCGACAATCCCTAAAAGATATTTAATTTCAGCTATCATCCAAAGATCTCCAAACCCATTATCCAAGAAGGATCGAAACATCTCCAAGTTGAAGGAGCTTGTGACGTATCCTTCCCAAAAGAGAGCAAGAGAGGAAAAAGAGAGAGAGAAAAAAAGCCAGAACATCTCCAAAATGAAGAAGAATATAGCCAAAACACCAAAGAGCCAAAAGAGTGCAGAAAGATTATCAAGAGAGAAACTCTCAGGATATCAAACTGCCAGATCTATCAAGAATCCTCTTTAATCTTGTGAAATTCTATTATCAATATTCTTTCATCAATTGCTTTCATAATATCAAATTCTCTTTCCTGCTCATATCAAGGAAATTGATAACTTCCTTGAAGAAGGTCAATTGCAAGCAATTTGGATTTCAAGTCTCGATTCTACGAAGTGAACCTTGTTTGGAGGTAATGCTTTAGGTAGAAAAGAAGGAATGTCTTTGCAACAATGTGCAACATTTTCAAAAATTTTGAATCAACAGCAGAATTTTCAACATTTTGACAATATTTTCTAGCTATCTTGACATGAAGTGAGAGCTTGATGTCCATCTTCGATGCATCCTGACACCAATTTTAAATCCCTCCTAAGGACTTGATTCCTTCCCTTCTTTGAGAGCATGAACTCTCAGATTTGCACACTTCCCTGTGTCCCCACTGTCCCACCATAGACAGTCCCATTTCGGTTCGAGGTCGAACCACCAATCATTTCTCGCAAAAGGCAATTTCAAAAGCTATTTAGTCTCAGCAATGAGACGCCCAAGATCAATCCATTTTCAAACTTTAGGGACCCCATTTTCCTTCCTTTTGCAAAACCCTTGTCGGATTTACTGTGCAAAATCCGAAGGTTCCATCATGGTCTCTTCCTTCGAGGATTCCATTTCATTTTCCGCCCAATCAGGTTAAGGGTGTAAACCTGAGCCTCAACCAATGAGGTATTTCATTTTCCGCCCGATCAGGATAAGGGTACAAACCTGAGCCTCCATCGAAGAGGTATTTCATTTTCCACCCGATCAGGATAAGGGTACAAACCTGAGCCTCAATCAAAGAGGTATTTCATTTTCCGCCCGATAAGGATAAGGGTACAAACCTGAACCTCCATCGAAGAGGTATTTCATTTTCCACCCGATCAGGATAAGGGTACAAACCTGAGCCTCAATCAAAGAGGTATTTCATTTTCTGCCCGATCAGGATAAGGGTATAAACCTGAGCCTCAATCAAAGCGGTATTTCATTTTCCGCCCGATCAGGATAAGGGTACAAACCTGAGCCTCAATCAAAGAGGTATTTCATTTTCCGCCCGATCAGGTTAAGGGTACAAACCTGAGTCTCATTTCGAGGAGATATTCCATTCCCCAATCAGGATAAGGGTACAAACCTGAGCATCGATCAAAGAGGTATTTCCATTTTCCGCCCGATCAGGATAAGGGTACAAACCTGAGCCTCGATCAATGAGGTATTTCTATTTTCTGCCCGATCAGGATAAGGGTACAAACCTGAGCCTCGATCAAAGAGGTATTTCATCTTCCACCCGATCAGGATAAGGGTACAAACCTGAGCCTCAATCAAAGAGGTATTTCATTTTCCGCCCGATCAGGATAAGGGTACAAACCTGAATCTCATTTCAATGAGATATTTCATCCCCCAATCAGGTCAAGGGTTCAAACCTGAGCTTCGTTCCATGCGAGGTATTTTTGTCCCATCCAGGTCAAGGGCATAAACCTGAACTTCGCTCTCATAGAGCAAATCTTTCCTCTTCATTCTTCGTTCCATATCTAGCATCTTCCTCGGGCTAATTTCTTCACACCCAGTCAGATCCTTCTAACTGGGGCATTTTTTATGTATAGCCCAAATTTGATGTGTTTTTCTTTGCCACTAAGCTCGGCCATGAGCCGGCTTAGTAGCAACGAGGGGCATCTGTAAACACCCCAAATTTTCACTCACCTCCCCAACATTTCCACCAAGCATCAACATCCAGCCTCTGAAATCGCTGGAGGGCAAAATGGTCATTTTTTGAGCTCGGACCTTACAAAAATCCAAATTTCATCTGCAACTCTCAAAATTTCTCTATTTTGTCTCAGATAGTCAAAATTTTACTCTTGACAGAAGACAGGAATCTTCAAGTCTTGGTTCAAGATTATATTGCATAAGACATGACATTGCATATCATTGCACGAGCATTTCAAATCACTGCACTGCACAGCATGTCATTTCGGGGTCCAGAACTCTTGATTTCAAAATTTTCAATCCAGATTAGAATTTCAACTCTTTTCAAAATTGATTTCAAAACCCTGGGTCTTCAAAATTATCAATTTTTCCCATTTTACCCCCAGGACTCTGAATTTCAAAATATTTCCTCAGGAAAACAATCTGGATAGTTTTCAATATGGATTTCAGCCACTTTATCTCAGATTTTGCCATTTTGGAAATAATTTCAAATATCTTTCTTTTACAAAATCTCCCTACAGGGGGCAACTCTTTCCAAAAATTCCTGTTTTACCCATTAGTCCAGATTTTATGAAAATTCCAAAAAGAAGTTGTTGTTTTACCCTTATTTCAATAAATAAGCAATGTGGGACCTACACTGAGCTGGTGTCACACAAGCTTTTCTTTTGAAAAATTTGAATTTTGAAAAAACCCAAAAATATAGGAGCCTTGTCCCCTGGATTGGTGCCACTTGTCTTTTCTCTCTCCTCCCATTTCCATGCCAAGTGTCAGTGTGGGGCTACCCTAAGAAGCCGCCACATGTCATCCCATTTATCTGCCATGTGTCACCCTATCCATCTTGCGCCATGTGTCATTCCAAGATTACCAGGAGATGCCAAGTGTCATAAGTTGTCCTGTCTAGAAAAAGTGGAGCTTGTCTCCTCTGAGGTGGCGCCACTTGAAGTGTGTCTCCTACAGGGGACACGTGTCAACCTCTTACTCCTTCTAGAAAAGTAGCCTGACACATGTCTCTCCCTACTTTTCTCAGAAAAGTAGGAGACACGTGTCACTCCTAGATTCCTCCAGAAAAAGTAAGCTTGTCTCCTCATCTGGAGTGTGTCTCCTGCAGAGGACACATGGCAATCTCTTAGTTTCTCAGAAAAAGTAGACGCCATGTGTCGTTTTCTGCTTTCTTCAGAAAAACTAGAATTCAAAAGTTCAAATCTCTTCATAGGTGGCGCAAATCCTGAACTTCTACCTTTTCCATGTTGTCTGAGATGGCGCCACATGGCTTGGCCCTCCTTCTCTCCCCTCTGCCATGTGTCATCTTCTGCTTCTTTCAGAAAAAGCAGGTGACACATGTCTCCTTCTCACTCCTTCAGAAAAAGTAGAGGACACATGTTTTCTCCCTACTTTTTCTCAGAAAAGTAGGAGACACATGTCACTCCTGGCTATCTTCAGAAAAAGCAAATCATTCAAAATTCAAACAAAGCCTAGGTGGCGCAAATCCGGAGCTCTGATTTTTCCAAATGGCCTATGAGGGCGCCACATGTCCCTTCCCTCCTTTTCCTCCCTCTTGCCACATGGCATTGTAGGAGCCACCCTGAGGTGGCGCCACATGTCCATCCTCCATTCCTCTAGGGCCAACCTCCATTTGAAATTCGAATTCTCCTCTGAGGTGGCGCCATCTGAAGAACCTCTCCAACAGGCTGACACTTGGAACCGTCCTGGACTGCCACATGTCCAGATCTCCTTTCACCAGAAAAAGCAAAATTCAAATTCCTCTGAGGTGGCGCCTTCTGAGCCCACTGCTCTATCCTTATGACATGTGTCAAACACCTTTTGAGGTGGCACCATTCCAGGACTCCACTTGGCTCCATTTTTTTATTTTTATTTTATTTTTTCATAAAGGTAGCCCACCATGAGGTGGCGCCACCTGAGGACTCCCTACAAAAGGTGAATTTGAAATTCAAACTCCAAGAGAGCACCCTCTGAGGTGGCGCCATCTGGGAGTTCCCTGCAGAGAGAATCAAGCAAACTTTTGAAAAAATCCAAATTCCCCTGCTGAGGTGTCTCACCCACAAAATTTCCATTTTTTTATTTTATTTTTCTCAAAAATCAAAACACCTTTTGAGGTGGCGCCACCTGAGGGCTCCCTACAAAAAGCCAAATTCGAATTTCAAACCCCCAGATGGCACCCCCTGAGATGGCGCCACATGGAGGGCTCAGATTGAGCCTGTTTGAATTTCAAATTTCTTCAGAAATTTTATAAAAACAAGGCTCCACGCCCAAGAGAGGGGGCATCTTTTTTTTTTGGAGACCATTTTTGTGAACTGGAGAATTCGACCTAGCCTTCCTAACATCTGATTTTGAACCTTGGAAATCGTGCCCCTTTGGCTCATTGGAGAAGGTGGAGTAAAGCTCGTGCAGTGGCCAATCCGATTCAAACATAGCTCGATTTTGGTGAACCATCCAAAGCCCGGAGCGAAGGACGAAGGAAGCTCGTGATAGCCGCCCCTTTTAAAAGCTTCTACGCTGCGTAACGAAGCAAGGTGCACTTCTTTTCCCCTTGATTTGATGTCATGATTCGATTCGGGAGTCGTTTGAAGAAAGAGCTCATCCGAGAGATGGATTGAGCTATTCTCATAAAACGACATATATAAAAATGTTTCATTATGCTTCCTTGATGATTTTTAACATTCATGTAGTTAGCTAGGTTTAATTTGCATTTTATTTCATTCATTTAGCACATTTCATGAATTAATTAGGATTAGTTTAGCATTTATTTCAACTCTGCTCATTTTCAGTAGGTCTCTGTTTTTGTCAGTCAGTCCACACGTCATTTCATGCATTTATGTTTTACTACAAATCCCAAAAAAATCAAGGAATGCGTCCCTAGGTGTCCCTGAAATTTTGCCAAAAATTCGGAGGCATTTGAATTTTTTTTACTGCGGTAAACATTCAAAATGGCAAGTCAGGTTTTGTTACCCGGGATGCGTTTTGAAAATTATTTTCGGACTTGTAAAATCGAGATAGCCCTCATGGGAGATCTTATTTTCGATCCGAAAGATGTTCTGAACTTGGGAGAATGTCTAGTTTTTAATATGATTTTATCAGATTTTATGATTTTTTTAATGTCTGAAAAAAATCCGAGAGTTCGGGACACGTGTCAGAGCCTAATTTGGGCCTCTGAGATCTGGGATTGACTTAGGGCTATAGTTTCTATTTGTGTGTTGCTCCAAATCCAAAACTGTAAAAAGTGAAAGTTGTGTCCGAGATGTCCTCTGTTTGCATCTGAAAGCCTGTGATTTGTAGAACAGTGTTGATACCTGCTTCGGATTTTTTTTGTCAGTCTCCTGTTTTGCTACATTTGTCTGTTCTGTTGATTTAGGCAGAAATAGTTATATTTTTATTTGTGTTTCTGTTGATCAAATGCCAAAGTCATAAACATAAAAGTTGTGCATGTAGGTGCCGTGAGTATCTTGGATTAATTTCATAAATTTCCATGCCGTTTTATATTTTTTTAGCATTTTACATCAGATTAGGGTGATTTTTACCTCTGTCAAAACTAAATCCCTGTTGCCGAACTCACCATGGCTCAAATCCCGAGGCTGTAAAAACCAAAAATGTTCCATTTCGGGTCTTTTAGCAGTCTGCAAAATATCAGAAGTTTCCATGGTGTAAATCTTGCATTATCATATTAGGCATTGCATTTGGTTCGGATCCATAGGCAAAATCCACCATTTTAGGACTTTCTTTGAATTTTAGCATTTAAATCATATAATTTCGTGATTTTTAGCATTCTAGGTTGTTTATCAGAGTAAGTAGATGCTTCATACTGAATTTGGTGCAATTTGAAATCCATTTGAGGTTCGAATTAGCCATAATACCAAAACAGGGTCCCGCAGGACCCGGATCCAAGTGAAAAACAAGCGAAATTCGTTATTTCTGATAAATTGCAAAATATCAAATTCTGATTTTACAGCCTTAGTGTGTTAAGCAGCATGTCATCATGTCCCTTACTGCATTTCATCATCATTTTATTCAATTTGAATTTCAAAATCTCAATTTTACCAAGTTTTCCTTCAAAAAACCCTGATTTTAAAGGTGTAACTTTGATTTTAGGGGTATTTTGGTCATTTTGACCACCAATTCCGAATTTCAAACTGTTTTCTACTGAATTTCCTGCATTTTTATCATTTCAAATATCAAGGAAGCATGAGAATAGGGTTTATGTCCAATTAAATCCAATAATTTCATAATATTATTGGAAAATCTTGGAAAAACCCACATAGTTGAGCTAACCCTATTTCAAGTTTGGCATGAACAATCAAAAGAAGGAGCTGAAGTCTGCAAATTTCTTTTACTTCCTTTATTTAGTGATGTAATAATGTAAATTTTGGAATAAGAGAGTTAATTTCCTGCTTAGACTAGGATGCATATCATATAGTTTGAATTTATGCAATATCCTGCTTATGTGATTCATGCATTTTATTTCAAAAGCACTATGGATGTTCACGAATGGCACGTGCACCAACTCTTAGAGAGTTGATGAACTCGGTGGAATCCATATTTACGGCCCTAGTCGGAATATGGACGAGACCCAGATCCATCATCTTTCTACTAGTCACATTGAGCCTACACTCTTAGGCTATCTTAAAATGCACATCATATTTCTGAAGTTTTCAAAATCATGTGCATCACATCAACTAAGTTCTGAACATATTCATGGCCACAGTTAGAATATGTAAAGGATTTATTTGGACTTAATGCACATTTTCCAACCAATTCCTTAGAAAATCTTTTCAAAGTGCATTCATTCACCCATGTCATTTGCATCATGAAATCATTGATTTTCTCAAGATTTTCTCAAGAAAACTTCATTCTCAAGAAATCGATTTCTCAAGAAATTCTAAGGATTTTTCAAAATCGGTTTTCCAAAGACAAGTTTCTCCACAGTTTTCCCTGGAAAATGATATTTTCTTAAGAGATTCAAAAGAGTTTTCCAATCTTTCTCCAAGATCCAAAATCGATTTCCAAGTATTTCAAAAGGTAAAATTCCCAGGATTTCGATTCCCCAAGTTTTGAATTTCCTTCTCCAATGAGTTTTCCTATAAATCTTCCATCATTTTCCTAAGAAAACTCTCAAAGTCCAAGTTTTCCTAAGAAGTGTTTCCCTTTTCAAAAGGTTCATCTTTTCTCAAGAATCACTTCCATTTTCCCAGGATTTTCAACCATTCATGATTTTCCCACAACTTCATGAACTTTTCCGTGATTTCAAAAACCTCTTTTTCACAAGAGTTTTCCTGAGAAAGTGACTTTCAGCTTTTTCCTGAGAGAATCTTTTCAACTCCAAATATTTTCCAAGCATACATCATGTTTTCCCAAGCTGCATTTTCCCAAAACCTCATAGCACATGCCTGAATTCTCTGTGCATTTAGGATAGAACATAACTTCAATAATTTTGCTAAGTCAAGCACAATTTTGGTCCTTGGTTCGATTACCCCTGTTAAAGGCGGCAGGAACGGTCGAACCTCGTACCGACAGGTCGAGCCCCATCCCATGGATTTTCCCGCAATTTTCAAAACGGAGGCGAGTATTTCAAAACATTTTCCAAAATCCGGTCAAGTTTGAAGCACGAAAGCGTTTTCCTCTTTCTCTCTTCCGCAAGGAAGGGAAGACGGAGAAAAATTTCGCGACGATAACAGTAATGTCTACTAACTTTCTGAAAATATTTGTAGGCTTCGAATCGCTTTGCAACTACGGTGGAAGAAAATGATGAAAGGAAGGTGTGGCAGAAGGTGGCTGCCAATCGATTTGCAGACATGCTGCACACTATGAAGACTGCAGCAAAAAAAGCATCTGGCGTAATAGATGATCCACTACAGTGGAATGGCCATGGCCCTATTACTATCAGGAGAGATTATTGGGATGAAATGTGCAATACGTGGGTGGGAGATGCATTTCGAAATCGCTCTGCGAAGGCTGCACAAAATCGAGCGAAAATGCCTGAAGCCCATCTACACACAGGTGGATCTAAGACATTTGGGAGCCACCTGAAGAAAATGGTAACTCATCAATATATAATATTAATTTTATAAGTATTGTTGCAAACTTGTAAACTAAATCTTTTGTCCTTTAACTTCGCAGGAAGCAGAAAAATGAGGCATTGCACCATATAAGGATGTGTTTGTTGAAACACATAAACAAAAAACCACGGGAGTCTTCGTATCAGAGAAGGCGAGAACGACAACGGTATGTATTTATTCTATTAATAATCATTGCAATATGCAAGTTATCATAATGTTATCATTAATTATTAATGCATACTTTAAACATTATTTTGTAGGGGGCATATGAGCAACAGATGATAGAGCGATATGGCAATGACGCTACTCAGCATCCATTATTTGATCCTGCAGCATGGGTGACTGTAGCAGGTGAACCCAAAAAGGGTCGCATGTTCGGGTTTGGGAGTAATCTGAACACTTCACCAGTTATTGCTTCTTCCAGTTACGGCTCACCGACTTTTTTCGTCGACATAAGCTCCAAGCAACAGCATATTCTTTCCGGTGATGATGTACGCCAGATCATTAAGGACACAATGAATGACTACTTCCATGACACCGTCGCCCCCTTTCTCCGAGATGAGATCAACAATCTTGTGCTGAACAGAGGATCTTCGATTGCAGGTCCCTCTCAGGTATAATCACATATTCAGTTTTTTGTCTGTCTGCCTTAGAACACATATGAGCATAATTGAATCACATATATAACTTTTTGTCTGCCTTAGAGCACATATGAGCATGATAGAATCACATATAGAGTTTTTTGTCTGCCTTAGAGCACATATGAGCATGCTATAATCACATATAAAGTATTTTGCCTGCCTTATAGCATATATGAGCATGATAGAATCACATATAAAGTTTTTTTTACTACCTTAGAGCACATATGAGCATGCTATAATCACATATAAAGTTTTTTGCCTGCCTTAGAGCACATATGAGCATGATAGAATCATATATAATGTTTTTTTGACTACCTTAGAACACATATGAGCATGTTATAATCACATATTCAGTTTTTTGACTGTCAGAGAACACATATGAACATGCCAAAATCACATATAGAATTTTTTTACTGTCTTAGAACATATGTCATTCATGATATATTCACATATAAAGTTTTTTGCTTTGCCTGCCTTAGAGCACATATGAGCATGATAGAATCACGTATAAAGTTTTTTTGACTGCCTTAGAGCACATATGAGCATGATAGAATCACATATAGAGTTTTTTGTCTGCCTTAGAGCACATATGAGCATGCTATAATCACATATAAAGTTTTTTGTCTGCCTTAGAGCACATATAAGCATGATAGAATCATATATAAAGTTTTTTTGACTGCCTTATAACACATATGAGCATGCTATAATCACATGTTTAGTTTTTTGACTGCCTGAGAACACATATGAGCATGTTATAATCACATATTCAGTTTTTTGACTGCCTGAGAACACATATGAGCATGCCAAAATCACATATAGAATTTTTTACTGCCTTAGAACATATATCATTCATGATATATTCACATATAAAGTTTTTTGTTTTGCCTGCCTTAGAGCACATATGAGCATGATAGAATCACATATAGAGTTTTTCTGTCTGCCTTAGATCAAATGTGAGCATGCTATAATCACATATTCAATTTTTTGACTGCCTTAGCACATATATGAGCATGATCGAATCACATATATAGTTTTTTGCCTGCCTTAGAGCACATATGAGCATGATAGAATCACATATAAAGTTTTTTTATTGCCGTAGAACACATATGAGCGCATGATAGAATCACATATAGTGTGTAATTTATTTCATTATATTTTGTTTATCAATAGTTACTGTTCTTTTCTTGTGTAGGCTGCTAGCGATAATCAGCGTAGCAGAGCTGAAGGGACAGATAAAGGCAATGAAGAAGAAGACGCACAAAATCTTGACGATGATTAGAAAACTGTGTTGAAGTTCTATTTTTTTTTGTTTCTTAAATGTAATTATTGAATTGTAGTTAATTGAACTTGTTAATTTTAAGGTGAAACGATTAATTGGTGTAGATTCCTTTTATATGGAATTTTTTGTGTGGTTTGTTTTTTATTTACAGAAAATATAAATTGTACAGGAAATAAAAATTGTACTGTTCTCGGTATTTAATTTTCAAATTTTTTTTTTAAATTTTTTTTCGTGTTTGTGACGGATTAGCGACAGAACCATCTGTCGCTATGCATATAAATCTAGTGATGGCTTAGCGACGGACGTAAATTCGTCGGCAAGCCGTGGTCGCCATTTAGTACCGGCGGATTGGCGACGGAATATATCGTTCGTTATTACGTCGCATCTAGCGATGGATCTGGCGACGAATTTATTTTGTCGCCAGTTAGCGTCAAAAAATTCACGACGTAAGCATACCGTCGCCTAGTCGTCGCTAATCCATCGCTAAGCCTGTTAGCGACGGAATGTGGTCGTCGCTAATCCACGACTTTGTTGTGGTGATCTTGGGTGGATTGGACCTTCTAAATCCAAGGATTAAAATAGATTCAAGGTCCAGATAAATTGATGGACCAAAAAAAACAAAAATCTACCTAGAATACCCTTACACCCTCTACTATTCAAAGTAGATCATAATAGGCACTAAAACTATTCGGATTTGTAGAACCTAACACTTAATTAAATAATACAAATAATATTTTTATAGTTCCAAAAATCCTCAAAATTGAAACTAAGCTAGCTAAGTACGTTTCTGAGATATTATCAACAAAAAATCTCATAAATACAAAAAAATATAAATTAACAAAAATACCCACATACCCTATTTTGGCCCAAATGAGTCATTTTTTACTTGAGTATGCTTTCTCAAAGCGGGTCTTCAATGGTGGATCATCCTCCATATCCCCGCTTGCATCGGATTGGTTTGGATGCGCTGCATCACTATGTGTATTGCGTACACTATATTAGGACTCATGATGGTAAGATAGATAAGTCTCCCAACAAGGCGTTGGTATCGGCTAGCATAACAAATTTATTCTCCCTCTTAATTGGTAAGCTTCAAATGTTGCTCCATTAGAAAATTTGCAGGCTTGACTCCAAGATATCCCATAGCAAGGATGTCCAAGACATTTTAGTTGTAAAAGAAAAATTCTTTTCTTGGATCTGGTTACCTCAATTCCCAAAAAATATTTGTGATGGCCTAAGTCTTTAAGGAAAAATTGATTATTAATGTGATCTTTTAATGCTTAGATTTGATTGAGATTATCCTCTACAATGATGATGTTGTCTATATAGACAAGTACAAACATGTGTCCTTGATCGGTAATCTTTGAGAACAAAGATTTATCAGCCTTGGATTGCACCATTCCCATATTCTTTAAAGCAAAAGACAATTTTGAGAACCAATTTTGCGATAATTGTTTAAGGTCATAGCTAGATTGACTTAATCAGTCAATATACACAATTCCCCCTTATTGAATGAATCTGAGAGGTAATTTCATATACACATCTTCATGTAAATCGTTGTGTAAGAAGGCATTATTGGCATCGATCTTAAAAAGATGACAATGCTAAATTGCAGCACTAGCCAAGCAACGAACTGCAACGAGTTTTGCAATGGGGGCAAATGTCTCTTGGTAATCAACTCCTTCAAGTTGTTTGAATCCTTTGCTACTAAACGAGATTTGTAGACCCAGTCATAGTCTATAGGATGCTTTCCTGGATATAATTGAGTCATTGTCCAGGTATTGTTTTCCTCTAAAGCTCTAATTTCCTCGACCATGGCTGCTTATCAATAATGATGACTCATGGCTTGTGTGAAATTTTTTGGTTCAGAGTTTTGGGTTATTGTTGCAAGAAAAGCTTTATAGGAAAGCCAGAAGTTTTGATAACCGAGATATTAAGAAGGGATATCGAGTACCTTGGTGAACCTCACTCAGTTCATCTGATTTGAAAATGGGAGCAGCGATGTAGCCCTTATAGTCCCTAAGATAGCTTGGTTGAGATCTATGCCTTGTAGAGTGACTGACTTGGGACTCGGTTGGGTTATGGTCAAGGGTATTGGTAGTTTGGGTATGGTCTGGATTTGTACTTGGATATTTTCGGAGTTCATGTCTATATTCGAACTTTGGAAATTGGATTCAGGAGACTCGAGGATGGGTAAGAAAAGAATTGTATTGTTGTCTTTGTTGGAATTGCTCAAAATTGAAAAGAAATTTCATTTTCATAAAACTTAACATTTCGGCTAGTAAAATCATTATGATTTTCAAGATCATATACACTTTTTTTTTATAGGCAAGTTGCAAGTTATACAATTGTACCATTAGGTTTTGAACTTGCAACATCCCCAACACAAAGTGACATGCACTAACTGCTTCTACCAGACAAGCAGAGCCCTGTTGGTAAGATCATATACAATGCGGCCAACTTATCCATGTGGGTATCTTATAAACACATTGCTTTGCCCTGAGATCAAATTTATTGAGCATGATGTATGTTATAGACATAGCAAAGGAATCTAAACACCCACAAAATGCTCATATCGTAGGGCCTTTTTAAAAATAATTTCATGTGGGTTTTTTTAAGCAATGGATGAGAGGGAAGACAGTTGATCAAATAAGCAGCAGTTATAATACATTCTCTCCAAATTTTTAACGATAAATTGGCTTGAAATCTAAGCACTCACACTATATTGAGTAAATTGTGATGTTTACGCTCTACTACCACATTTTGTTGAGGTGTTCAAATGCAACTATGTTGGTGACCAATACCCTTTTCTCTTAGATATGTCTGCATAATGTTAGAAAAGAATTGGTCATGTTCTCGATTTTAATGCTTTGGACCCTAGTGTTAAATTGAGCATCAACCATATTGATAAAATTTTGAAGATGATCATAGGTTACTAACTTGTATCACATCAAGTAAACTCATGTACATGTACTAAAGTCATCAACTAAAGTTAAAAAATAATGAGCACCCAGGGTTTGGTACCCACCCCATATGTCACAATGAACTAATTGAAGAGTTTGAGGGAATGGAACTTCTAGGAAATAGCAATCTAGATTGTTTGGCAACATGACAAGTAGAACAATGTTCAATAGTCACAATCATCAAGTTTATTTGCTTTAAATAAACTCGATAATTTGGCATTGAACAAATGCCCAAGTCAATTGTGCCAAAGTCTGGAAGAATAAGAAACACTCAAGGCAACACCATTACCATGCATCTCGAGAATATAAAGGTTGTTCCAAATTCTACCAACTCTAATCGTCTGCATTGAGAGTAGGCCCAAGAACAAACAAGAATCTTCTTTGAATATAACATGGCATTTTATCTCTTTAGTGCTTTTACTAACGGGTACGAGATTAAACTGAAAATTAAGAACACGAGACATTTTTAAGGTGAAATTGGGAGTCAACACAGTGTCTCCAATGTGAGAGACTTGGTGGATAACTCATTAGGCAGGTTGACCAGAAGACATGAAGTCATAACGGGTGAAGACATGCCACCAACATAATGAGTCATATGATGAGTAGCTCATGTGTCTATTGAGTTAGGGAAATAAGGGTTGAAGGATTAGATATATTACCTGTAAGATGTGCTTGTGGACCATGATTACCGGGGTAAATAACACTCATGATCTTTTGGTACTGTTCTGTGGTAAGTTGGGAATCGATGCATTTAGAGAGAGATTGGCAGTAGAGTGATCATTTCGGGCCTTGGCTGCTTTGGCATTAGCCTGAGCGTTGGATGAGGTATTAGAGGAGTTCCCTGAAAGATCCAGAAAACTATGCAGATGGAAGCATTTGGCCTTGGCGTGTTGGAAATTGCTGCAGTGATCACAACAATGTCGCCCTTGTTGAGGTTTTGATCCATCTCTGGCTGCAGCCATGGTGTCGGCAACTGCAGTTATGCACGGCTCAGGTGTCTGTAAAATGTGTATTTCACGTTGCGTTTCCTCCTGAACAACCAAGACATATGCCTTGGGAACTGAAGGGATCATTTGAATGAGGAGTTGGCTCCAGATAGCTGTATCGTTCAATCCCATCAAAAACTACATTAATCTCTCCTGTTGTTTAAGTTCTTGAATAGCTTTCATCGTCCTGCATGAAGACGATGGAATAGTGTGATGCAGGATGACAACTCATCTCATAATCCTTTCAATTTAGTGAAATAAACTGCAATTGAATATTGCATTTATTTATGATTTATTACCACATGTTGAATTTGATAGATCTTCAGGGCATTGAATTGCAAAAGTATGTCATGTTTCTTCCAAACCTCAAAGGCAGTACAACGTATATGACGCTAGAAGAGAGATCTTTATGAAGTGAGTTTAGAACCCAGGAAAGGACATGTTATTGCACCTTTTCGAGGAGGCCACCAAGGATGGAGAGTTGATGGGTTTTGAGATTGATTTGTCTACAAAACCCAATTTGTTTTTGGCGCTTAGCGCCATGAACATCACACGCTTCCACATGGAGTAATTTTCTATCGTAAGTGGTTGCAAGACAAGGGACACAGCTGTGTAATCAGAATGGTGCAAAAAATATGGGTCTGTCATCGACTCCCGAGACAAGGGACAAGGTATGACCTTCGTTGTTGGCCACAGGGGAGATCAGGAAGCTTACCAATCTAGAGAGTGATAAGCCAGTAGAACTTTGGCAAGGTAAAAACCAGACTGGAAATCCTTTGGTGAAAAGCAGATCAACACCAGAAACAATGAGTAACACACTAAGAAACTGACTGCCGTATGTGCTGTGGCAGCGGATGAGGGATCTGATGTATCAAAAGTTGCGGATCTGATACCATGTGAAGAATGGCAGAGAGCAGAAACGTAAAACAGTCAAGAAAGAAAGAGTGAAATTTTCCTGTATTGTATTTCACGTATGAAGAAAGATACATAAGTACAAGATATGTACAACCTCAGCTCCCCTCCCATGATTTTTAGCAAAATCTCCTACAACTACGAGACCCAAAACCCTACAGCTTTATCAAGATAACAGTTACAATGTTTTACAACAACTTTTTACAATTTTACAGATAATGTGCATAATTAACCACCTGAATTTACTATGGTAATTCTAACATTGGCCCATTTCTGATCTGTTTGAATTTTATGGCATTGCATTTCATGGTCCCTTGGAGAAAAAGAAAAAATACCATTCATCACATTGATATTTGGAAAGATAGTCCTCGCTAACGTATCCTTTCTGCTAGATGGTTTGCTTGGTGGACTGTGCACAACAAAAGAAACCTTGTTCTGATGAGGACAGGATGCAACTATGCTAAATTGGAGGGCAGATCAGTTAGATTCAATCCCCACAGCACCTCACTTGAGAACAGTGTATCTAACTTGGGAACGGTGTGAGGCCTACACACATTTCCACCAAGTGTGATGTGCAGTGGGGATTAACTATAACCAATGAATCAGTTTAATACAATATGACCTGATCTGTGCTCGCCAAATTTTGTTGGGAGGCCGCCCATACACTAACATGATTAACTGATGCCATCCCATAGAATTTTTGACAAGTTCTGTATGCATGATTCGAAAATATCAAGTCACCCCAATCGATGGAATTATTGGCATTTTTATGATCCGCTTCGTTCCTCAAGACGCACATTCTTCGAATAAGTATGAAAATCCATGCCTCAAAAAACCCACTCAGCTTTGACCGTGAAGCAAAGGACACCCCAGTGGGTTTCAAACTTATGACCCCATCAACTTGGTGACGTTCACAAGTCGCCCCTACCAGATTAGCAGATGCGGAGACCTTATGGGAAGCTTCTCTCTTTTCACTTTTCAGTATATATACTGTTGGATTTTATGGTCACAGAAAGTTGGGTATGAATGAGTCGTCAAGAAGTAACACGTTGGATCTCCAACGAGAAGTTGGCAGTAACAAGTAACCAATTAAGTTACAGGGAAACTCCAATTCACTCTCATGTCACGTCCTCTTATATATTGTTCTTGATGGAAAATTATGCAAGAATAGCATGTCCAGCATCCATTTTGACGTGTCCGTGTTACATAGCTGATCAAGCATCCTCCAAATTCCGACACTGTGATATTATGAAAAATATCACATTATGAAATAACACCAAAAAATAGCTCCAAACAGAACTGCCCTTCTGTACCTTAGGAATCCAAAGAAGCAATACATCTTCCTTGGTATGCTCTACATGGTGAATGACAATAGCCTTGTTAGGATTGCAGCATAAGAGACAGACAGCACTGCACCCACTGGAATGGTGACTGCCCACGATAACACGATTCCGCGAACAGTCTCTGCCCTCACACTGTTAAGCCCCCTGGCAAAACCTACCCCCATGACTGCCCCAACAAGAGTATGAGTTGCAGAGATTGGAAGGCCAAGTTTTGATGCCACCAACACCACCGATGCAGCAGCAAATTCTGCCGCGAACCCTCTGGTAGGAGTCAACTCTGTTATCTTCTTTCCAATGGTTGCAATTACCCTGTATCCCCATATCAATAAGCCAGCAACTATCCCAAACCCACCCCAAGCGAGAACATCGGTTGGGATCACAACTACAGCTCCAGAGGCACCACCATGGAGAATCGATAATGCTGCTGCCAGCGGGCCAATGGCATTGGATACGTCATTTGCTCCATGAGCAAAAGACATGAAACAGGCAGATAGAACCTGCATATAGCCGAATACGCTGTAAACTATCTCCAGCTCGGTGCCAGTAGGACCGGCAACATTTGATAGGAAACCTATGTTTCGGGGGGCTTTGTTTTGGTCTTTCAGTGCATCTCCAGAAGAGAGAAGGTGACCCAGCTGTCTGTGGATGACTCTGCTAACAATAACTGCACCTACTATGCCGCAAGCAAGCGCCTGAAGGCATGCAAAAAGCAGAATCTTGCTGCGTGGGAAGGCCGCAAAGGAGATCCCTGTAACACCAATAAGCACTGCAACTGGAGCAGCTGCTGCCGCTGCTTGTCCTGGGTTTGGAGCACTGTACACATACTGAAGAAGCAAAGGCAGAAGATCAGAAATAAGTTGATGTAGAAATATCTAAAAGAAATAAAGTCAGTATAAAGATTTACCCTCCGAATGCATTTGTAGAGGAGGAAGGAGACTGCAGCCCCAATGATTGGAGAGATCACCCAGGAAGAAGCTACCCTGGCCAGGGAACTCCAGAAGACTGCACCAACTCCACCATAGACCAGTCCAAATCCCACCATGGCTCCTACTATACAATGTGTGGTGGAGACTGGCCAGCCGTAGGATGACGCAACCTGACCAGACACAAATATTATCTATTCAGTAACTGGCCATGGTTTAGTTAAGGAAAGGGAAAAAATGGAGAAAAGAAATATGAATTGGTGCTAGATTAGGATGGACAACATCAAAAAAGTATTGTGAATATATGACGAGAATATTGTGATAAATTTAAATCTATTGCTATTTCAAAAGGTTTTGGGTTATTCCAGGACACTAACATTTTGAAAACAGTGAAAATCTTGCAACATTTTAGTAGGCATATCAGTGACAGAGATCCATTAATACACAAAAGCAAAGAGGCATTCTTAATATTAAGGTTATAGCTCAGCCTTTGACATTCGACACTTGGGATGCTTACTCTCTATGTAGATTGTATGAAGAGCTTTAAGTCCACCCTTAAAGGACTGTGCAAGGGCTAAATATGAAGATTGAGCATCTTACTGAACTATGTATTGTTGAGGGGCATATGCATTAAGTCAATTGTCATTCATGCCAGTCACGTCCTCCATTATCACAAATATATCTGATCCATCTGGATAATTTCAACGACATGAGATTTAAGAAAACACACTTCTTCATATTTAAATCAAATCTTCAATATATTCACATTTAAAATACAGTTTTTCAATTTTAAAGGAGTGTCAGTGCACTTGGTAGCATGTGGTTATGATTCTAGTCAGGTATTAGTCACATAGTTCATGTTAGCTGCTTCCCAAACTTTTGGTATTCATAATGCAGCAAGCAAACTCCTAGTACTACCAGCAACCATTTGAGGCAAATGTCAAAGGATGCCTATGTTATATTGCTCCAGGGTATATGATTATATGTCATCTGTTAATAATGGATTCTGACACCATCATTAACATGTTAGCTGAACTATTAACATTATTTATCTCAGTGTGGCTCATAAAAACTTCATAGTTCATAGAACAATCTTAAAGTTGGCAAATTTCAACAAATCGTTAAGTCTGGTTTTAGATCAAAGACAATCCTTCAAAAGTTTTCATAAAAAAGATAAGCAGAACAAATAATTGTTTGACCTTTGACCACAACGCGGTGGTTGCTTCATTTCTGAGAATCTAATTGGCCATGGAGCAGAATATGAAACATTTCTCAAATAGGCGTACATGGAGTTGAAAGAATTTATCAAAATTTAAAGAGGAAACAAAAAAAAGGAAAAGAGCTTATGATTAGATCCTTGAAATGCCAATAGATAATAAAGACACAGGTCCTCGTAAAAAAAGGAAAGATTAAACAAGAAAAGTCATTTGAAATAAACTTTCAGAGATTCCATCACACATCCCTAATGTACTAGGAAAAAAAATAATTTCAGCGGAGAGAATTAGAAAGAAGGCACCTGAGATCACTGTATTAAGATAAGAGTGACTAAATGGGTGTTGGATTTTCACACTTAGGTTCTTCCAAGTTGTTAGGAATAAAGATATGTTAGCTTAACCTGAACAAGGATAAAGTTATCCATCTAAGATATATTAATGTAAAACCAATGAGATCAAAAGAGCTCAAACTCAAAAGCTTGTAGGTCTTGGAAATGTTCGACTTCCTGAAGTGAAATTGAAAAGTTTAGCAATTTTGGCATGAGAAGTCGTGCAAACAATGGACATATGTTCAGAAAAGGGAAAAAGAACAGATATGAACCTTATAGTTCATCAAAATAATAGGTAAGAAGTATACAATGAATTAGGTGAATAAATAACTAAAGCTAGGCCTGGCAACTCAAAGATCATGAAAAAATTGAAAGGTACATAAGAGCTATACAATTCCATATGAAATAGTACAAAGAGGAAAGAAGAATAATAGAAGCACAATGCAGACGATAAACCATATGTAGAAACACAGATAAACTAATAGATCACTGTGAACCTAAGACTAGAAAAAATTTTCTTTGGTGCCCACAAAGATAATCAGATAATAATTCATTCCACGTTTGTGCCTTTGAAGATACACCATATATTAACAGGTCATTTAACTTAATGTTCTCCAGTCTAAAAAATTATAGTATATTTAAAAGTTGTATTTACAAGTGGTCAAGGAAGCTACACAGAGACCACCGAGGTGGTATCCCATGTGGTAAGCGGGGTCCTGTGTCAAGCTGAAGGCCCAGGATCGAATCCCTCTGCCACATGGGGCGGCTGTTGTTCTGGTAGGGGGTCCGCCTAACCCCAGCTTGCCTTTCAAAAAAAAAAGGAAGCTACACAGAGGAACATAAACATTAGAATGTATGTGTCCAGCAACAACAAATCATTTCTTAGGATTCTAAAATATAAAACAGAAATTTCACAGTTTCCCTTCATTCATTTTCATGATTTATCGTTATTATAATTCACAGGGACACTGTTTGCTACCGTATACAGAAGCATGAGTTGCTTGAGAGGAAAGCTCCATAAAAACTATGTAGATCTGGAAAAATACATACTTGAAATGATTTTATGCAATGAAGCTTGAAAAGATACTCAGGAGCCTGAAAACAAGCAATCATTGATTATAGCAAACATGGTCACTTATATTTATTTATTGGGTATCCACCCTGAGGTGCAGTCTTGGGATTTTTTTTGTCTGTGGATTGTCTTTTCTTTTACGATCCACATGGCATTTTTCACAATATGTTGGGTCATGAGTGATATCTCAATCAAATATATCAAGGATTAATATGCATAGAGATGCTCTCTCAGCAATTAAAAGGATGCATATTTGTCATAAAAAGTTGATAACTTGATGAACCTAGTGGCCAACTCATGTAGGTGTTGGACTTGAGTCTGAAACTTTGGACCAACCCATTTTCTGTTGTTCATGGCATGTCCCAAGTATTTGGAGGTTTTTCCATTAGATGTTATACTCATCATTCAATTCATTCAGAAAAATATCATACATGCATAAACATGACAAGGAGCAAACTTGCCACAACTCTCTCCTTCCTTTTAATTTCTATTGTCAAACTTAATTGAGTCAATCAACTGCTAATTCCTATCAAGTCCAAGTCAATTTTTTTCAACTTAAATGCGTACAGTTTAGAGAGAAGGAAAACAAATATGGCCTGAACAGCTTTCCAAAAAGACGGAAAGCATGCCGATCGATTTGATATTAATAAAGGGGTTAATTATAACAACAAAAACAGGATCAAAAAGAGAAGATGGACGAATATAAATGTACATGGTATTTAATAAAGGGGTTAATTACAACAAGAAAAGCAGGATAAAAAAGAGAAGATTAATGAATAGAAATGGACATGGCATTTAATAAAGGTGTTAATTACAACAAGAAAAGCAGGATCAGAAAGAGAAAATGAATGAATAGAAATGTACCTGCAACCATGTACCAGCAGCAGCTAAGCAAGACAACAACCCGGCAAAGAGCAGGTTCTCCTTCCCCTGGAAGACGCTGGAGACGAGGATCCCCTTCTGCATGGTGCTAGTCACATTGGTCCCCATCAAGAAGGCGCCGGAGAATTCGAGCACCGCCGCCATCAGGACAGCCTGCCGGAGGCTCAGCGCCCCCGATCCCACCGATGTCCCCATCGCGTTCGCGACGTCGTTGGCGCCGATGTTCCAGGCCATGTAGAACCCGGACAGCAGAGTGATATAGGACAGCACTCTGTTCTTCAGGCCCATGCCCTGTCCCAGCGACCCCATGGCCAGGGGCAGCGTCAGGGCAGCCATCACGACGCAGACAGAGACGGCCGTGGCCGTCCGAGACGACACATTGAACGCCCTCGCCATTTCAGACACCTCTTCCTCCTGCGAGACCTCCAGAGAAGCGGCGGCAGAGGCGGCGACATCGTGGTCGTCCTCCCTGAAGGAGGCCAGTGAGGAGGCAGAGGGGAGGAATCTTGGGCTGAAGGTGGTGTATCCAATTCTGGGGTTCCTCTGTAAATTGAGAAATCGTCTAGGGAAGGGAACAGAGCGAAGGAATGGGGAGCCCTTGGAGAGCAGATGGTTTTGAAGAACATTCTTTGAGCACATAAAATGCAGTTGAAGACCACCATTCTTTGAACACAGCAAATGCATAGTCATATTATCCCTTTCACCTTTCACTATGGAAGGAAATCTCCTTGAGCAAATAGAATACTATTCCAACCTAGAGAGAGAGAGAGAGAGGTTGTGGTGGTGGTTACAGTGGGTAACTGAAGCAGTTGCGGTACGGAATCAAGGGTAGTAGTTGACCCATGGATGAATCTGAAGATGGTTGGTTGAGGTATGAGGAGAGGGTGAAGAAGATTCAGAGAGGTGCTGCTACAATCTGTGTTTGTCTGAATCTGCGTTTTATCTATATAATTGTACATTTTAATGGCTTTTCCTTTTTTCTCTTCACTTATTTGTTTTCTAACTGATTTTTTTTTTCACCCTCTTTATTGTGTGAGAGAGAAGAGAGGAGAGAGAGAGAGAGAATGGTATTGAGTGGTAGATAAGGTTATTGAGTTTGAAAGCGTAGCTGCGAGGTGGGGAGGGGTGGGAGGAACGAGTGGAGGAGGGAGGGGGTTTATTATGCTCCTCCTCCCTTCACGACAAGAGCAACGTCCCTATCAATCATCCTGGCGCTGACCGTTGCCCAAAGGTCGGGTTGGATCCTGATCCAAAACCCGCAACCTAATATGGGTCTAGTCTATGATTATCAACTGGTCGGGCTTGACCCAGACCTGACCTGTACCAAACTCTATAGGGTCAGGGTTTGTTGACAAACAAGGAGGTCGGATTAAAATCTTGGTCAGACTCAAAAGGTCTGATTAATATCCGGAGCTGGGTATGGTTTGTGAAATTTCATATCAAACCCCAGCCCAACCTGAGTTCCGCTAAGATCTGTAATTTTTCAACTTTAAAAAATAAAAATTATTATTTTACTGAGCATGGATTGGGTCTGGTTTATGTAATCCTATGAGCATTCGGGTATGGTTTTTCTTATAGTGAGTCTGATTAGACCTGTATTTGGACCTGGTACAAGCATCTCAAATCAAATCCAAGTTTGGTTCTACCGGGGCCTGAACCAAATCCAGACTAGTGATAGGTCTTCTCACTGACCCCACAAGACTAGTAGATGAGACGATTGAACCAAACAAAGGGTGTTCAAGGTCACCTAATTCTTACCGTAAGCTAAATGAGCAGAGTTCGTGTTGACTCGTTTAAAAACATTATGCATTTTTTTCAGGAATGAAAATAATATAATTTAAACCCTAAAGCTATTGTGTCAAGTTCAAACTAACTTGATTTACAAAATGAATACATTGTTTCAAGAATGTAAGCAATAAGATTTGAATTCTAAACTTATAGGATTTGAATACATTGTTTCAATGATGTGAACCATGGGATTTGAAATTAAAACTTTTTGCTTGTAAGCTGAATGCTTCAGCCATCTATATTTTATGATATCACACATATCCAAGATATATTTAAGGTCGCATACATGTTCATAACTTCGGCATACAAAGTCTGTTTCACAAATTTAAGCAAGTTTTTTTACATACTAAACACAAAATCAAGCCTCACCAATAAATAATATCCCTTTAGCTTGGCGGTGTTAACAAGCCACCCCTGCCAAATGAGCACAGCCCTTGCGTGAGAATAATGTTTTACTTTTGTTGGATATTTTATATGGCCTTGCATATTTTTTATGAAATCTATAAATATTTAAATATTTTCATGATTATATTCATGAATTATTGTTTTGGTATTGCATGCAAGTATAACTTATGCAAGATCTTATCGGTTTTACCAATTTTGATTGTACAATGAGTTTATCTAGAAACTTATATATTTGTTGTGTCAATTTGAATACAAGAAAAAAACACTCGCCTATGAACTTTGGGTACACTACCTTTGATGTCTTACAAATTAGGTTAGAGGTATAAGTCTGAGTAAGTTGGAGTGATGCAGTATATCTTATTCTTTTTTTGTTATAGGGTCTCTTGAAGATGAAGCCTACGAGAGATAAACATACTTACGATGCATGAGAAAATCATCGAGGACTCGATAAAGTTCGTAGGCCATGCAGCGCACATGCTTGCAGTGGACCCGACATCATTTTTTTGCCAGTTAGGCAATTTGATATGCGTGGGGGCAGATAGCCCTGAGAGTCAATGGTTAATAACTGCACTCGTTAAAAGCCTTCGAGATATGATTGATTATGTGAACTTTGGTCTTAAACAATCAACATGTCTTATATTGGTATTGTATGTCTATGTACTAGGTGAGCAAAGCTTTTCTAATGTTCATAATGGTAACTATTGTGAACTCATTATATTAAGACTAGGTTCACCCCATTCGATGTGCTCTTAAACCTTGAGTGGACATAAAATTTTGAGCTTGACTTTCCTTTGATGGTGGTTCAAGTTAAAGTAAATTGATCTTGTCTTTTGCCATTTTTTTTCTTTTCAATCAAAATGAATTGAGGAGTTTTTGTGATGCAGCGCATCTAGATCAATTTGATGTATACGAGGAGTTGGAGGTTAATTCGGATGATCCACCATTGAAGACCGGTCCAAAAAATAATACTCACGCATACCCAAGGCAAAAAGAACTCTTCAGGCAAATTTGGGGTATAAGGGTTTTTTGTTATTTTATATTTTATATTTTATATTTTATATTTTTGAGATTTTGTCTATATCATAAACTTCTTTAGCTAGCTTGGTTTTAATTTTAAGGATTTTTTAAATTATAAAAATATTTTTTTTTATTTTTTTATTAAGTATCAAGTTCTACGAATCCGAATAATTCTAGTACTGGTTAAGATCTATTTAGGGTACTAGAAGGTGTTTGAGTGGCTTGGGTAGCTTGTATTTTGGTCTAGCATTGAATTTGGACTTTAGATCATTTTTATTCTTGGGTTTAGAAGGTCCATTTTTTTTCTTGAGCTTATGTTTGAGACCCGGTTCTTATGGATCATACCCAATTTTTTACTAGCAGCTTAGTTAAAACTGCGTAAAAAACCCTAATTTTTTGTCAAATGAGGACTTTGACCCTCATTTGATTAAAAAATTCAAGGCGTGTATGCCTCGGCTTGAAGCACGCCTCACCTCGAGGCGTGCGCCTCAAGGCGTATGAGGCGCACACCTCGGGGCTCTTTTTTTAAAAATTTTACGATGGATAATATCTGTTGCTAGTATTCAGCGATGAATTTTTTATGGTTTGCGACGGATTATATTTCGTCGCTAATTTTGTTGCTATTTTAGCGACGAAATTAGTTCCAGAATATAATCCATCGCAAACCCAAATCAGTGCTTATTTAGCGACGGACTTATGACGGACATGATCTGTCCCTAATCCATCGCAAATTAGCGATGAAAGTACCGACAGATAAGTTCTGTCACTAATTAGCCACCAGGATTATGCAACGAACGCTATCTGTCGCTAATCTGCTGTCATTATGTCGCTAAATTGTTTAGGGATGGATTAGTGACGGATAGCGTCCGTCACTAATTCACATTTTTCTTGTAGTGTTGTGTTTGTTTGTGAAACTTGTAAATGTGGTTATAGTTGACATGAGGTTTGTCCTCACACGGTGTATACAGTTATGGACTGAGCCTAGCTGCTGGTCCTATGTGTTTGTCATTTCATTGCTTGAAATCTCATGCTTTATAGTCAGTTTTGCCCAAATTTCAACACCTAAAATTTTTGTTTGTGTCTTACTCATTAGGGACTTAACCAAGCTTAGTCCTAGACATGTGTGGACTGTCATCACAGCCCTATTGACATGCTCAAGGCTATCAAACCTTGACTGAATTCTTGATCTTGAATTTCATGCTTAGATTTGACTATATTTGTCAATATATACATGTTTATTGAATTATCTAACTAACCGGAGTTGGAATTAGAGAAAGGGTTATTCAAATTGACAAATCAACCATTAGAAGTGTTTGTTTTGCAGGTTGAACTCTTCAACATTAAAAGATAAAATTGGCATATAAACTTATTAATTTTATTGTTGTTCATTTTGCCCTAAATCGTGCATTACTTGCATAAGTCACCCAATTTGCACTTGTGCATTAGACCGATCACTTAGGTCTATCCCAAATCATGCATAAACTTAGTTGAGTCATGCATTTAGTGTCTTAGGGTGTGTATTTTTGTTGCATACTCATTTTCTAAGTCGGATTCTTTTCCTTGATTGTTTCATTTGTGAACTTGGTTCTAGTGTACTAATATATACTTGTGTATGCGCTCAAGCGGTCCCCTAGTGCTTAGTCTGATTAGAGTGTTACCATAGATAAGATCTCGCTTCATTTCTGGCTACTGAAATATATATATATTTTTTCTCTTTTTATTGATATTATTGTTCATTTATATTACTGTATATTTAAATTTGTGATCCATTCTGATGGGCCTATGTTCAGTTTTTAGGGTTTTGATAGGCTTGGGTTAGGTTTGGTTAAGTCAAAGTTATTAACCAGATTTGGGTAGGGTTTAGAGAAAAATCGAGTTCTCTTAAAATACAACACAATAAATGCTAAAAAATTAGGAGATAGCTTAGGACATGAAAGGAAGCTTGGGTTAAAATTTTATGTTCAAGGGGTTCGGGTTTGCCTATATTAAATTACGGGAAGTTCTGGGTCTATATTGGAACTTGATTCTATTCAGTTTTTTATAAACCTTGAGAGTAAATAATTTTTCACAGAATAAAAAGTAAAAAATTTACAGAAATTAAAGTTAAGCTTGGGACATGTTGGAAAATTAAAATTCAGCAAAGTCAGGACACGGGGTTGGATCAAGTTTGTTTCTGGCTTGGGTTTTGGGCAAAACAGGTTTAAGTGTCATATTTAATTCTCCTTAACAGGAAAGAATTATGATCCAATTTTTGGTCGGTTGGTTAAGGACAAATGTGGGTGTTTGGAGTTAATTTTGCAAGTTTGGACTAGTACGTATTAGGAGATATATTATTTTTAAGTTAGGTGAATTTCTAAAAAACATAGCAACATAATATTGTTTACAGATTTGGGTTTACGAGAGGTTTAGGCTTAGAGAGGGTTAGGAAAATGAGTCCTAAAGACTTACACATTTGGGGTGGAGTGTGTTAAGGATGAGAATGACTCTAGTCCATCTAGAAAATCTCATAAACCATGTACATAGCACGAGCGAATGGAGTCCTTCACAAAGGTTGGTACAATCTGCACGCATACTAAGTAGAGTGTGAATCTACTTAGCTCATAGGTAAGTTCCAGACCTTGGAAGGGTTGGTACCACCTTACATGAACTCAATGAGTCATGAGACAGGGTGAGTGAGTCAAGGGGGTAGAGACTCGTAGGGGTAAGAAAAGAGGGCCTAAAGGCCAAGGGGATAAGAGAGAGAGAGAGAGAGTCATCCTCAAGGGGGTGTGATTTCTTGAGAGAAAGAAAGTGAGAGGAAATGTTGAATTAATTTCATATCGCATCTACATCAAAATGGGCCTCTATATATAGGCCAAGGAAACATAATAAAAGCAATCATAAAATCTAAAGCACCTACACATCTAACAAAGCAATATTAACTCTTAATTCCCTACTTAGTAAAACTTTCCCCTAAGTCATGTTTAAGAGGACCCAACTCACTAGGGCCTACTTGAGGTTCCATAAAATTCTATAAGAAGGGACTCCACGGGCCTACACGATTTACTTGGAAGAGCCTCCAAGGCTCTTGGGAGGAGCCCACTCTTCTTTTTGAGGCCATGTCCCATGTGAGTCTTACTTGCCAATAAATGAGAGGAGCATTCAAGGAAGGTCCCACACACTTAGGTGGCCGCATGGTTGAGGTGGCATGGCTTGAAATAAGTAGTGCTTGGATAACGAATCTGGATCATCCTATAGGAGATTCGTTTGTACTTTCTAAACCTTAGGAGCTAGATTTAAGTCTGCAAAATTTGGGATCACATCATCCCCTCCCTCCTTGAGATTTGCCTAGTCCCCTAAGCAAAAATTATCTCATCTTGCTTCAGTTCGAGCTTTCTACATTCGTTAAGATAGAACATCGATGACTCGATTTTAGGGCCCCTTTTTGTACTGGAGCTCAAAATCATACCCCATCATCTTCGTAACCCACTTGTGCTGAAGTGGAGTTGTGATCCATTGTTCTATGAGATATTCCAAACTATTAAGGTCGGTGTGGACTGTAAAGTGCCTACCAAGGAGGTAAGGCTTCAATTTTACCAGTCTTGGGAAAAAAGGAAGACCTGCTTGTCTTTTAAAAAAATTATTTGAAGATACATGAAGCATACCTACTTGATGTCTCAAGGAGTGTCACCAAATTAGACCACTCATGCAGAACTTGTTCCCATAAAGCAGCGCTCCAAGATTGACATCCATACTGCACACCTGTTATCCCGCACCTGTAAAACTATAAAGTATCACAGGGAAGTCTAGAGGTACAGTAGCTAAAGGTAGAGTTGTCATGGGCTTGCAACAAATTATCTCACTAAATTCTTTAGTCTTCCCAAGTCAACTTTCTGAGGCAACATGGATCATTCAGAAGTCCTATCAAGATAGAATTGGGCTTAAGGTTAACGGGAATAGTTGGTAGCTTTTTATTTTTTACACCAATGATCAAGAGAAGCAAGCAATGACCAAGATTTTGGTGGAGAGTGTAACTTGATGTACTTTGTTTTGGAAGGAGACCAGTCTTTGCACTTTGGGGCATTCTGTAAAGAAAACATGGATGGATGTTAAACTTTGATGACTTGGTCTATTTCCTTGATGGCTTGTATCATTCTCACACTCTTTCCAGCCAATAAATCCATTTATTTTCCTTTTACAGTAATGAAAAATTTCTCTAGAAGTTGTCAACATGGAGAAGGGATCCTTTTGGCTTGTCATAGCTTGGTCATTTTCTTGAGCAACCCACATGTGTAGCTGGATCAAGCTTGTTGATCAAGCAAAGTTTGCAAAGTAGTGGTGGATTCTAAGGTGGAACATCGTTGGGAGATTGTAATGATTTCTTATAAATATGGGATTTAGGGCTCATAATGAACATGAAAGACGAAATAAGATGCACGTGAGATCTCATATCCGGAAAGTTTGCCTTTGGGTTCTTGAGTCATTTTTACGAGGATTTAGTTTTGGGTTTGGAGAATAGATTGGAAAGTCACTTTCAGAAAGATCCCTTGTTACTTGAAGCACCTGAAGATTATGGACTCATATACATGTTTTATCAGTATTTTACAGTTGTAGTTTACGGACTCATATACATGTTGAAGATTATGGACTCATATATATGTTGTATCAGAAAGATCCCTTGTTACTTGAAGCACCTGAAGTTTCAGAAAGAGAATCATTTATGATGGTTTGGGCATATTCGGCGAAGGCCTAATGATGCTTCGGTTAGAAGGATGGAGAAATGGGAAAATCTATTATCTAAAAGAGGTTGGGGTAGGCCTAAGAAGACTTGGATGGAAATGATAAGAAAGGATATGAATGCTTTGAACCTCACCGAGGACATGACATTGGATAGAAATGATTGGAGGAGAAGAATTCATGTGAAGGACCCAAAATGATTTTCTTTTTGGTTCATATCGCCAACCCCAATTGTTTGGGATGAAGGCGTTGTTGTTGTTGTTGTATACATGTTGTATCATATTTTACAATTGTGGTTTTGGTACCAATGCAAACCCTAAAGGAACCCTTTCTCAATAGATTAGGATTCTCACTTAAAATGGATAAGGTTTCACCTTGCCATTTAATCCTTCTCCACTATTGGCAATTGAATCTTCCCATTGGCATGCAATATTTATAGTCACCTCATGTTGAAGGATCAATTGCATTTTTCAAGGGAAGTGAAAAGTCTAATGATCCTAATCCCTCACAAACAGAACAAGAAGAATTGTAAGGGTCTAAACTTTTAAAAAAAATGTACTACAAGCTCAGACTAACTCAAAGTGATGACAAGATAGAAATAGAGTATAACCAAATGGAGCAAGTTAAGAGAGTCAATTAAACCTTGCTTGAGGAGTACAGGGGAAGATTGGTAAAAACACATTTTATAGTGGTTGTTCAATAAATGACTGTGGGAGACGAACAAAAACCATAGGTCACTATGTAAGACAGACACTTATAAAAAGTCAACGCACCTGTGTTGCACCCACGTCTGTGCAAGTGCAACACTTAGACACGGACAGTCAATCGCACTGGGGTCCATCTGTCAAAAATTGGACTCAGTTAACCCTAATCAAATCCAGTTTTATCTATATTTTATACATAAATATATATATATATATGTTTAAAGTAATGGGTTCTAAATGATTTTTTCAGGTTTTCTTTTGTTTTATTTTAAAATTCTGACCGCACATATGTGATTTACGTACTTATTTTTATAGAGATCTGATTTCGACACATGGGTGTGTTTTTATAACGTTCAAAAAATCAATGGACCAAAATCTTTGTAAATATTTTAGTCTCCAAATGTCATTTTTTTCATGGAAAACACATGATTAAGGTCTGGATTCCTTGTAAATCGACCAAGCCCAATACATTTATGGGGTCAGAACTGTGGAAAAAAAAACACTGAAAGAGCAGGAAAACCCATTTAGCATATTTCATTTAGTACGAACCCATCTCTCTCTCTCTCTCTCTCTCTCTATATATATATATATATATATATATAGAGAGAGAGAGAGAGAGAGAAAGAGAGAGAGAGAAAGACCATACATCTGATCTACATGTCTGGTTCTATAAGAACACACTCTTAATCATCCAATTTTGATGCATAAATGAGATTTGTTCAAGGCTTTAAAATCAATGACTCATATTCTTCATAAATATTCAAGCATTCAAAAATCATATTTTTTCATCAGAAATACACTATCCAATGGTTGATTTCTACTAAATTCATCATGTCAAGCACATCCACGTGGTTGAATTTTGCAAAAAAAGTGTTAAAAATGCCCATATTTCCAGCTCTCTCTCTCTCTCTCTCTCTCTCTCTCTCTCTATATATATATATATATATATATATATATATATATATATATATATATATATATATATATAGAGAGAGAGAGAGAGAGAGAGAGAGAGAGGGTAGCTGCTTAATGAAATAGGCTTAATGCTAAGTGCTTAATGGGTTTTTCAGGGTTTTACATTTTATTTTTATATAGGGATCAGCTCTTGAAGTGTTTGATTCAAATACATGGGTGAGTTTTATAAAGTTCAAAAAATCAACGGTTCAAAATCTTTGTAAATTTTTTAGGCTCTGATTATCATTTTTTTCATTGAAAACTCGTGATCCAGGTGTAATTCCTTGTAAATCGACCATGCAGAAAATTTCATTAAGCATATTTCATCAAGTTACCTACCCAATTTTCTCTCTATATTTATATATATATACCCGCAAAGGTATTTTCAAACTATCGTATCACACCCTTCCCACCTGCACTTATGTGACATAGGATGGTCATGCTTCTCCGCTCCTGGCTCTCTTTTTGAAGATGAAATGGTTCCCATAAGGAGGAAAGATGGGTGCTTGTTAATCATTGTCAACATGTTTATATTGACATTTGTCATTTCTGTTCCTCAAGTAATCCCATGAATCATGGATGTTCACCATGTTCAATCAATTTTGCTTGGCCGGTTGTAGAAATAATGGCCCTTACGATTGACAACCAGCAAGGGGAGTGGGGGTGATGGGAATGTAGGGGGCAGCTGCATATTTCACCCATCTGATGGGGAGACGCTTTTACATACATGTTGTCAATGCTTTTTCAGTTTATATTTGGTTTGGTTTGGGGGAAGTATATCATATCTTTGGGATGTCAAATTTATGAAGCATTGTCCAATCTAAGAAACATTTTCCAATCCAAGAAGCATGATGTCCTCATGGTTCCAATATTTGCAGTGCATGGTACAGTTACTAAGAATGAACACTACCTTGTTTGGGAATTGTTCCATTTAATTTGCCAGAGTATTCATCAGTTTAGTATTCAGTCATCTTATGCGTGGTCAGAAGATTGTCATTTGTAGATATGAATGCAGCTCAGTGTTGCATCTGCTGCTTGTCAACCAATCTTTTCTTTGATGTCTGAAAAAGTTTCTCCCTGAACAAGAAACCTTCTGTTTTGCTTAGGCCCACGTGCAACATCAAATGAAGGATAAAATCCCCCTTCTACTTTCCGCTTTTTGGGGAATTGTACTCCTCAAAAAGTGGAGATAAAAATTTGTTGATCCCTACCAACATTCTTTTTATCTCTGATAAATTTCAACCTAACCGATAAATTTTTGAAAGTTGCAAACATGCCCTAATGGAAAAAGACAATGCTAATTTTATTTGTTAATACTGTTAGCTTATTCAATTGGAGCAATTTTTTTGGGGGGTTTGGTATTTGCTTTTGCTGATACTGTTTCTAATGTTAGGACTTCGAAGGAGATATCTAATCTGGAGGGTGAACTACTGTCTATTAGAAATCTTCTGTCCACCCAAGCAGGTTTCATTCATGCTTTGGCTGAAGGTGTGAACATCAATTCTTTGTCTAATTTCTCTGGAGGTTCTGCATCAGATTACCCATCTGAAACTAAGGAGAGAGAACCTCCAGTTATTGAGAAATGGGCTGCTGAATTTCCTGATATTCTTGATGTTTTATTGGCGAAAAGAAGAGTAGATGAAGCTCTGGCTGCTCTTGATGAAGGTGAAAAGGTGGCTACAGAAACACAAAAGAAGAAAACTTTCAGCCCAGCATCTCTTTCATCATTGCAGGCTGTTATATCTGAACATAGGAGGAAATTAGCAGATCAACTTGCACAAGCTACGTGTCAGCCTTCCACGCGGGGTGTTGAGCTTCGTTCAGTTGTTTCAGCTCTTAAAAGACTTGGAGATGGGCCTCATGCACATATGTTGCTACTCAATGCACGTCACTAAAGACTCCTGTACAATATACAAAGCCTCTAGCCATCAAATACCTCATATGGCGGCTCATACACTGCAGCTTTCTCACAGCTAGTATTTTCTGCCATTGCTCAAGCTGCTAGTGATTCTTTGGCTGTCTTCTGTGATGAGTCAGCATATGCATCATAGCTTGTTATGTGGTTTAGTAAACAGACAAATTTTTTTCTCTTCTTGTGAAGAGACATGCTTTGGCTTCATCAGCAGCTCCCGGGGGATTGAGAGTTGCGTCCAAATTGCATTGGGTCTCATGGATTAACGCTTTGTCCTGTTTTGTTGAAGCTCCTAAACTCATACTCATGAAAAAATGATAAATTTTTTTTTCCAAAACAAGTGTTCAAACATTCTTAGAGGCCTGGGGCCTTTACAGTAACACATCTATAATCACATGAGATCTTATACTTATCTTTCAAACCAAACCAAAATTTATTTATTAAAGTGCATAAAATCTGAGACATAAGCAAATAAAATATAAAAAAAGTAGAAAGAAGAATCACGTTGTCTAAAAGAATCTGCCAAGCAATCGTGTAGTTTCCTCGTAGCTCTCTCGAAAGCAAGTCGTCTCACTGGGCCTCTGAGGCTGCGACAAACACAAAAGTTGGGGTGTCAAAATCCAAAGAATTCTGTATATGAATCCCTCTAATAAAACAAATAAGTAAAAAGAAAATAAATAGGATTCATGCAATATTTTATAGGAATGCAATTATGATAAATTCATAACTCGATTAACTATTCATATAATAGAGAACAATTATTAATCATGAGGAAATAATTCAATAAACAACAAGGACCACAAGTTAAGCAATAAAGATATTTAACATGCATTAGAAAACAAATATCATGCATTCATCAATATATAGCAATTAAAGGAACAAGTAAATATGCATGGTCTAATGTACAACAGGAATATGTCTGACTTTAGTGCACTTACATGAATAAATTATTATTTTTTATCAGAGTTTTCTTTTCATATGCATGTCTCTATTAAATGCATACAATTTAAGTTTTTTTCTTTATTACCATTGCCCACGAATACTCCAAACATGTCAGAATTCTTGAGGTCAAATAGGGTTCATAGGGTAATTTAGCAAACAAGTTGTATTTTATTACTGGTTTCCAAACTTAGCTCTCGACTGAAACAGCATTTAGAACATTAGACCTCCGCATCTAATGTCGAGACACTAGGGATATCCACATCAACAAGTGTCACTTTCTTGGTATACCAAAACAACAGGTATGTCTACACACCACCCCCAGGTAAAGTGACATATTATCCCTAAAACGGTAGCTAGGAGAAGAACCTCAATATCGGGTTCAAGGGTAACAACCATGCACACAGAGTTTTAGTATCCTCATGGCTCCCTAAAACCGCAACTCTAAGAGTTTCATTCTAAAGACAGGATATCTTAGAACGTATATTACACAGTTCTTTTTGTTTATCTTGTTATTAATACGCATTCATTAATTTGTAATTCAACATACAAAATTAGTAAGACAAGTTCGCATATCCAAATACGAGGCTCATCACGGGACCACAGCTCATGAAAAACATAGAACAATGCAATATAGTGAAACAATATCAATATAACTTTTGTGATGTGGTTGCACTTTTGGAGATGCTCTTTTTAAAAGATATCTTTCAATAAACACAAAGGAAAATCGTCAACCAAAGATATAAAAATCCAACTTTCCACAGAGTGGCAAGTACGGGTCGAATCCACAGGGAACGGGATATTTCTAAATTAATTCTAAAATAACACTTTATTAACATAAAAAGTTTACAATCTATGTCAATGTTTACAAGTTACATTAAATAACAATCTAACTATGAAAATAAACTACAATAGGCGGCTAAGTCTTTAGCAGGTCTCTAGGGGCAAAATTGTCTTTTCACATCAAGTGCAGTCGCACATCACAATTGAATTACATCTGTGAACCTGTTCTAACTTAACAACCTACATAATAAAAATACAAAGTCAGTAACTAAATCAAGAATTAACCTAAATTACATCTATAACTAATTCTAAACTGAGTTATGAATTAAATTAACTTAAACAAATAAATAAAACTAAAATTACACTATCTAACTAAACTAATTAAGAAAAGCAACTCTAATTACTCTAAATAATAATAATCTACTGACTACAATGCTAGAAAACCCGAAAAGTACACTAAATCAAATAAATGGTTAAAAGACTGTTTTGTCTCTAAAGAAGGCAAAAATGGATTCTGATAGCTTTTTGCAAAATGACTGTTTGAGGGGTCAAACGAATTCCAAAATTCCTGAAACTACTTCTATTATGTAAAAGACAGATCCAAAAAACTCACACATTTTACAAAAGTGAAAAATACGTTCTGGATCTCCAGAACTAAGCGTTTCAAAATCGGGATAATCTGGGAAATCGCTGGACCCAAAATTTCAAAATCCGAAAAAGTTGTTTTCATAGTACGCTTAAAAACCAGACCAAATCAACTCGGATCGAGCTGAGATTTAGTCTACAGACAGTTAACATGCATATAAAGTGAATAGAAAAATAATTTTCAGGAAATTCGAGAAAATTCATATATGATGACGAGTGCACGATCGGGTAAAAATTAGGGTTTTGGTTCAGTGCACTATTCATCCCTTTGAATCCACTAATGCATTGGCATGTTAAATCACATAAAATAACAGTCTTAAACTACACCTAATCTACTGCTAAACTACAGAAAATAATAACAATTAAATTAATTAATAAAATCTAAGAAATCAGTTAAACAAATTAAGATTAGTTCTAATCTATACCACTAGTTAAACCTAAACTAACCTAAAATCACTAACTAACTAACTAAACTATAGTTACTACTAATACTTAATTAAAACAACTATTATTCTAATACTACGACTAGGGTTATCTTCCAACTAACCTAACTATCTATCTAGGATTAGTAGTACGGTTAGGATTAATTAATCTAACTAAAGTAACTAATGAATTAAGGGTTAATAGGACACGATTAGGGTTAACTCGGATTTTACAAAG
The DNA here is from genome assembly GCF_984573655.1 of Nuphar pumila. Classification (NCBI taxonomy): domain Eukaryota; kingdom Viridiplantae; phylum Streptophyta; class Magnoliopsida; order Nymphaeales; family Nymphaeaceae; genus Nuphar; species Nuphar pumila. The sequence goes on along the minus strand of NC_143265.1, from coordinate 12,529,366 downwards.
GTTTAACTACCTACTAGGTTCAACTACTAACTTAAGTTCACTAGGGGCGGTTAGACTAGGGTTGACTAAGTGAGATAGGTTAATAACTAACTATAATTAGTTAACTATGGTTAGTCTCCTAGGGTTAACTAATTATCTAATGACTAGGGTTTACTAACTAAGGTTGCTAGGGTCGGTTGGGATAAGGTAGGGTTAACTAAGGTTCTAAGATCGTGTAGGTTAATTGACTAACTATGGTTAACTACCTAGGGTCAAGCACTAACTATGGTTAGTTGGGGTCGGTTAGGGTTAAATAGGGGGTTAACTAAGGTTCTAACTAACTAGGATCTACTAAGTTAGTTTCTAACTAAGGTCAACTAGGGTTTAACTAGAGTTAGGAACAAATTGATTATCTAAGGTTAGTTTAACTAAGGTTAACTAGTAATTAACTAAGGTTACGGTTAGAGTAAAATAAGGGTAACTAACTAGGGTTAGTAAGTGGCGGTTTAGGATAGAGAATTGGTTTACACGCCAACCTAAAATTATTAATTACACTAATAATTATTTGCTATTTCCTAAAACACTAATGTAACTCTAAATTAACTCCTACATTAAATGTAAACTAAGACTAGCAACTACCTAAATAAGTATACACGATTTTATAAAACCTACCCTAAGGCACACCTTACTAAATTAATTACACCTAATTAATGCTAAGTCAATTGACTCAATTAGTAAATAGGGCAATAAAGGTATAAATCCACGATTTTGGTAGGGGCCAACCCCCCTTTCCTTCTTGACTTAATTACACATTGGGAAAGCTCGTCTTCAAAAACCGTCCAGCTATTATCTTACACGATTTTCCATATGTGCATTAAAAGCATTAAGTCCTTTTGAAATTCTTTCCTAAAACACAATATACGTTTTTGGGTAGGCTTTAAAGGCAAATGAACATATCAACTCTTGCCCCCAAAACGTGTAGACTCTTTAGAAAATCCTTTGGAAATCGAAAGGGTTTCCATTTTGGAAAAGGTAGCTCTCCTTAAATGCAATCCACAGATTTGAATAAGGATCATCTTTATTCTTAATTGCCTTAAGTGCACATATGGAAACTTGATCTTTCAAAAACCGTCCAACTAATGGACCATCCATTTTTCCTCCTTTTTATTAAAAACATTAATTCCTTTTTGAAAATCTTTCTTTAAAACACATTACACGATTTTGACTAGTCTTAAAAGAAGAGATAGCATTTAAATTTTTGCCAACATCGAGTAAACCATTTTGGAAACTCTTTTGAAAATCCAAGCATTAAATCCTCTTTTTGAAAATCTTTCCCAAAGCATCCCACACGATTTTTGGGGTTGGCTTTAAATGAGCATTTAGCATTTCAAATCTTGCCCCAAAACTCGTGTAGACACTTTTAGAAGGACCTTTGGAATTTTAAAGGTTTTCCAAAAATCGTGTAAACATCTTTAAAGAGTCTTTGGAATTCCAAAGGGTTTCCACATTGGAAAGGAGAAGCATTTATGACTTGGCTGGAAAATTTATTGAACTTTCCCAACTTGAACTCCACGAAATTGAAGGAGGTGCCTCATACCAAAAACGTTTTCTCAATACAATGACCATGTTGCCCCTTGACTAACATCTACACTAATTACATACCTAGGCTAAAATAAAATTAATCTAACTAACTTACTATCTATATAAATTAGTCCAAGGGTATGAACAAGAACTAACAAATTGGGAAGCTCTATTGAATTAACACTACACCAAGAAAAACGAAATTATATATTAATGCTAATTTAGCTAAAACGAAAATTAAAGATCATAATTATTCTAATGAACACATCCTTAAACTAATTATCAAAACACAATAACAATCATCTATAAGCTATTATCTACAGAATTTTTAAGCAACACACAAATTGGACAAACCTAAGATGCAATCTACATTAATTTAGCCACATAAAAACTACAAACTAAGGATTCTAAGCAAAACCTAATTATGCTACCTTACACACGTTAACACAGGACTTGTAACTATACAATGCACAAACTAATTTATCTAATCATGCTGGGAATTAACTAAATCAAATAGAAAAACAGTAAAACCGAAATCTAAGACAATCGACTATCTCATAAACACAAACCAAATTTTTTAAACACTAAATCGATGCTAAATCTATACTACAAAAATCTACACAGCAGCTCAACTTAATTAACTAAAGGATCAATGGAAAACTATGCAGAAAATGCTACAGCTAATTTAATCAAATCAATTCACACAAACTACCTAAAACGATATGCACAATGACACATTAAACGACCTAAAAATCAGAAAATGCAACAACCATTAACGAATTTACATGATCTACTACTAACCAAGACACATTCAGACCTACTACTGATGGAGGAACTCGATGAGAATGCAGGCACACAGCAGAATATCATTTCAATAACACACACACACCCAAAAAGACCTAAAAACTCCCAACGTTGGATTGAAAAACATTATTTTTAATAAACCAAACCCCTAAACACACTACGTGATGGCTTTTGCACGAACAAAAGTTATACTAAGGCTGACGAAAATACAGAAAAATGCAGCACACATAACTCACACACAAAATAGGTTTTATCTAGAAGAGAGGGCCGAGAAGACCTACCTCCAGGGCGATCCGAAGACTGAGGCGGAGAAGAGAGCGGACTTTGTTTGGCTTCGCACCGTTCGGAACCTCGTTGATGCTGGAAATACGCCATGGTACCATGTCCTACAGCTGCAACACATTGGAAAGCCACCGAAGATGAAATGTGAACCGATTCTTGATCGGGGGGCGTAGAAGACCGGATGGAGGTAGAGTCGGCTCTTCTCGTTGGAGTGTTTCGCACTTCCACCCGAGAAAAGATGTTTCCCACCTCTGCTGCACCTGCAAAAACACAACAACATGAGATTAACCAACAAGGGAGATTAAAGAAATGAAAAGATTTAAAAGGGAGACAAGGTAGAAGGCTTGGATCTCAAGCTTTTCGTCATGTCTTCAATGGAGATGGAAGGAGGTGAGGGTTGAGAAGGGGGCTGGAGTTAGAATCGTGCCCCTAGGGCACGAGAACCAAAGCAAAGACAAGTTGGAATGGGCGCCCCTCTCCCTTTTTTACACGATTTGTTGTTTTGGGCATTTTTTCATAAAATTGTTAAAATAAAAATAATTGTTGGGCGCCTCATGTTGCAGGGGGTTTTTGGAAAATATTTTATGAAAAACTCAAATGGGCTGGAGCTGAGTTGAATCCATGTAATTTGACCCAAATTCAGGATCCAAATGGGCGTCTGGATCCAGATCTCTCAGATCGGCTCCGATATTTGACCCGCTACACTATAAATGCATTAATTCCTTCAAATTAACTCTGATTTCGATGAAATTCGAACCAGAGCTTCCTAACATCATTATGCACCTAAGTGCATGCCCTTAACCTATAGATGATGCATTTATGCAGTGAAAACATGTTAATAAAACGTATATTTTATGCATCATCATGATGCACTAAAACAAGTATAGAAAAATAATCCAAACTCAAGGCTCACCAGACCTACGTTGATCCATTTTGATCATCGATGCATCATATGCAAAAATCATGACAACCTGCCATATATGCAATGATGTCCACATGCTTTTTAATGCATATTCATATATGTCAATCTAAAAATGTGCATGAATTACAACATTCATATGCATGAGTTTGTGTAATCATTTCACACATATGCTTTCATTCATGAATCATCTCAATTAGAACATGTGAATATTCATTCATTTACGTACATGCAAATACACATCAATTTCATGTATGCACATGCACTTGAAACAACTTTGAAATAACATATTGCTCAAGCATGTCATATCAAGTCAAGGCATGTGAAAATTTTCATTCTTAACATGTATTAAAATAAAATTTTATGCACCTAACGAGATCTGAAAATTTACATACATATTCAAATTGAATTCCAGATTTAAGCAACTACCATGTGTCAACATTTTATTTTTTTTAATAAGACGCTCAAGCTTAGCCGATCCCGTTGGCTGGGGTTCAAGCCCAACCCAACTGAACCCAATCAGCTGGGTGCAATAGGGCACCTGCCTGTCACTAAACAAAATACTAATTTTAAAATTTTTGTTTTAGATTTTTTTTTTTTAAATTTGGCTCAGCTAGCTAGCCAAGCAAGGCTTGGTTGGTCTGTTGGTGAGCAACCACCCTGCACAAGTCGAACTTATGCAAGTTTGTTAGACCATGACAGGCCAGCTGAGTATGTCTCGACTGGGCTGCCATCGAGCCCAGTAGCGATAGTAAAAATAACGTGCTAAGAGGAGACTGCAAAACAATTTAGGCATGAACATATAAATTTTCTTTTAAGTATGCTCAGATTCATCGAACTACAAACATCCTCATAAAGATTGCTATGGAAATATGTATATTCAACTTGCATGTATATGCTTATTCATCAATTATTAGCATATGCATATTCAGACTTTTAAACATAATATGCATGGTTAGATTATATATATGCTTATTCTATAACACATGCATTTTTGGATCTCTCAAGCTGATATGCATGCATAAACAGGATTTTTCTCTCACAAAATAACATATATCTAATGGCTCATTCAATGAAAATCAAAGGAAATGAATCCTAGCATAGAACAAGCACTCTATAGGCTATTTTATTATGAAATAAATTTTGTTTTAGCATTAGAATAGATATGTACAGAATTTTGTTTAAGAAAAGGTGAAAGAAACCATCAACACATCCATGGAAGGGGATCCATGAATCAACATCCATGTATTTTAGGATAAACATCCAAATTTACTCATTTTCTATGGATTTTCATCAAAATATTGCATGAAAATTCAATCTATATTCAATTTCCCATTTGATTTAAGAGAGAAAACCCATACCTTAACCGTGAATTGAAAAGAGAACTAGAATAATGGTGGAAAAACACCGGACGATCGGAGAAGAAGACCCATTCTTCCTCTTCCTCTTCCTCTTCCTCTCTTTTCATCTCCTTTTCTCTATTTCTCTCTTTTTCTTCTCTTTCTTTATCTTAGTTTTTTTTTATGCTTAAATAGGCCAAGAGGGGGATGACGCCCCCATTTCATCAGCCCCTTCTAGATGGGCTGGAGAACAGAGTATAGCCCAATATGGGCTCTCTTCTCTCTCAAGAGTTCCAAAAATTTTGATATTCTAAAGTTGACTTTTTTAAAGTTTTATTTTAATAGACTTTCTAAAATCTTCTTAGATTCATCTAGGTGTGTTTAAGGACTCTGCTAAGAGTCCTAAACAAATATCAAAATAAAATTTCAGAATTAAATTAAATTATTTATTTATTTAATATTAAATAATAAATAAATTTTCAGAAGTTTCAAAAAGTTTCCGTATTAACTTGGGAGACTTCTTAACATTAATTAACTCCAATTTAAAGGTATCTAATAAATTTAAAGTTGAAAAAAATTTGTTGGGCATGGATCTAGATCTGGATCCAAGATCCAAATCCATCTTCAAAAATCCAAATAAGTTTTGGGCTGGATCAAATCTAGATTAATATGGGTCTTGGGTAGAGTCCAAATCCATATTAATTTGGATCAAATCCATTGAATTCAGTCTGATACAAATCCGGATCTGAACCGAAAAACTACTTTTTTTTAAAAAAACATGATTTTTGGGCCAACCGTAGCCTGAATTCAGAAAAGTAAAATATCGTTACGCTTAGAATTTTGGGACGCATCCAATGATATATAACTCAAATTTTGCTTCTAAAATTTGTCTGAAAATAACTTGAATTTTGCTTAAATTTTGCTTGAACTTAAAGGTTAAAAATAAAACTTTTCCTCACGTTTTAAGTGGCTCGTTAAGGAATTGAAAATGAGACATGGGCCAAGCCCAGACTCAAAAGCATCGGCCTAAAATCAAGATTTTACTTATTTTTCTTCTATACTTAGCCAAATTTTTTAAAATCTCAAATTTAACTAAGTATAAAAAAATACGATATTACGTTCCTACCCCCTTAAAAGAATTTTGTCCACAAAATTAGAACGTACCGAATAAGTGTGGGTAGTGTTGACGCATATCTGCCTCAGGCTCTCAAGTGCATTCATCCAGTTTGTGATGCTGCCAGCGCACCTTCACGAACGAAATCATCCTACTCTGCAACGTCTTCTTCTGACGATCCACAATCTCTACTGGCCTCTCCTCGATCATCAAGTCAGTTTGTACCTCCATCGTCTCATACTGAATCACATATAAGGGGTCAGGTACATACTTTCTCAACATTGAGACATGAAACACATCATGGATCTACGAAAACTAAGGACAAAGTGCCACACGGTACGCGATCTTCCCAACCCACTCAAGGATCTCAAAGGGTCCCACATACCGAGGACTTAACTTCTCCTTCTTTTTGAACCTAAAGACACTCTTTGAATGAGAGATCATCACGAACACGTGATCGCCTACCTCAAAATTGAGCTCTCTACATCGCTGATCGGCATAACTCTTCTGTCTGCTCTGCGCTGCGATCAACCGTTGTCGGATCAAATGCACCTGGTCTGCATAGTGCTAGATGATCTCTAGAGACTCCATTGTTCTCACTCCAACCTCATCCCAGCACACAGGAGATCTGCATGGTCGGCCATACAGGGTTTTGTACGGAACCATACCAATACTAGCATGAAAGTTGTTATTGTACGAGAACTCTGCAAGCTTCACATGCTTGTCCTAATCTCCTGCCCAATCCAAAACACACACTTTTAACATGTCTGCGAGTGTCTGGATCATACGCTCCGTCTGTTCGTCCATCTGTGGATGGAAAGTTGTGTTGAACTTCAACGTAGTGCCTAAAGCCTTCTGATGCTTGCACCAAAATCGAGATGTAAAATGAGGGTCTCGATCTAACACTATCGAATGTGATACCCCGTGAAGTCTAACGATCTCATCAACATAGAGATTGGCTAAACTCTCCAATCTCTGACTGATCTTGATCGGTAGAAAGTGAGCACTCTTCGTTAAACGATCCACTATCACCCAGATGGCATCGCACTGTCATCGGGTCTTTGTCAACCCTACGATAAAATCTATCGAGATTTCATCCCACTTCCACTATAGGATGTCTAATGACTGCAGAAGTCCACCAGGTCTCTAATACTCAATCTTTACCTGCTGCCAGGTGAAACACTGGGACACAAACTTTGTGATGTCCCGCTTTATCCTATTCCACTAATAAGTCCTCTAAAGATCTTTGAACATCTTGGTGAAACCAGGGTGAACGAAATATCTAGATTTGTGAGCTTCACTCATCAGCTCCATCTACAACGCCTTCGGGACCCACAATCTATCTCCGAACATGATGGTCCCATCCTCTACTCGACGAAACTGTGCCTCTGGCTTCTAGGCACTCACACATAACCTCTCAAAATCTTGATCAGCTGACTAAAGCTCCTTGATCCGATCTATAATCTTCGATCGCGCCTGCATCTCATCACAAAGGATGTGTTTTGAGTCATCAATAAAAGATTGTCATCTGACGAACTGCTCGATCAGATCTCAACTATGCCCGATCAGACCGGTTGTCATGACCGATGCCTTTCTGCTAAGTGCATCTGCCACCATATTCGCCTTACCAAGATGGTAAGCGATGGAGAAGTCGTAGTCCTTCAGGAACTCTAACCACCTGCGTTGCCTCAAGTTCAAATCACGCTGAGTGAATATATACTTGAGGCTCTTGTAGTCGGACATGACCTCAAATTGCTCTATATAAAGGTAGTGACACCAAATTTTTAGCATGAAGACCACTGCGGCCAACTCCAAGTCATGCATGAGGTAATTCTTCTTGTGCACCTTCAACTGCCGAGAAGCATATGGGACAAACTTTTCGTGCTGCATAAGAACATAGCCCTGTCTGGTTCTTGAAACATCGTTGTATACTACAAATCCACCCATCCCAGAAGGCAACATCAAAATTGGGGTCGTAGGCAACCACATCTTCAGCTCTTGAAAGCTTTCCTCATACCGAAGTGACCAATCAAACTTCACCGCCTTCTACAATAGTCGAGTCATCGAGGCAGTTATACGCGAGAATTCCTAGATGAATCGATGGTAGTAACCTACTAATCCCAAGAAACTTCTGATATCAGACACAGTCTTCGGCTGCTCCCATGACAATACAACCTCCACCTTAGCTGGATCGACCTCAACGCCCTTCGTAAAAATCACATGGTCGAAAAACATCACCCTATCAAGCCAGAATCTGCACTTTGAGAACTTAGTATAAAGCTGATATTCTCTCAGTATTTGCAATATGATCCGTAGATGCTCATGGTGCTCCTCTACACTCTCCAAGTATATAAGAATGTCATCGATAAACATGATGACAAAATAATCCAACCACAAACTAAAGACCTGATGCATGAGGTCCATAAACGTTGCAGGGGCATTGGTGAGTCTAAAAGACATCACCAAAAACTCGTAATGCTCGTATTTGGACCTGAATGCGGTCTTCAGAATATCCTCTGCCCTGATCCTCATCTGATGGTACCCAGAACAAAGGTCGATCTTACAGAACACCTTTGCCTTCCTCAACTGATCGAACAAATCATCGATCATTGGCAAGGGGTACTTGTTCGTCACTGTCAATTGGTTTAGCATGTGGCAGTCAATGCAAAGTCGTATCGAACCATCCTTCTTCTTGACAAAGAGGACTGATGCACCACCGGAAGATACACTCGGCCTTATAAAGCCTTTGTCAAGAAGCTCCTACAACTGCTTGTTTAGCTCCACTAACTCTACAAGTGCCATGTGATACGGTGCTCAAGACAGATGTATCATACCAAGCACTAACTTATTGAGAACTCGATCTCACGGTGTGGCGGCAATCCTGGCTAGTCCTCAGAAAAGACATTCGGAAACTCACAAACAACATCTAGTTGCTCTAAGGGTGTTGCTTGACTGTCCTGCATATACACACTAGCCAAGAACACCATGCAACCCTGCTTGTGGTACTTAGAGAACTTCAATGTGAAGACAATCTTCACATCGCTCTTGGTCTAGCCGACTGAAGTACCAAGGCAGATAACTCGGGCTGCTCTAAAAGAACTTTCTTTCTCTGACACTGGAGGGTAGCATTATGTCTGGACAACCAGTCCATACCCAGAATGACATCATAAAATATCATATCTAGTATGACCAAGTCGGCAGACAACTCATGCCCCTCAAAAATGATGCAAACTGCCAGAAAATACTTCTCGCAGAAAGATGATGCACCCATAGGTGACATCACATCGAGAGCTTTATCAAGACTAGAAGGAACCAATTCGAGTAAATTCGCAAAGGAATCAGAAATAAAACTATGGGTCGCACCAGAATCCAACATCATACATGCATAATGATCGACGACTAAGAAGATATATTTGATTAGATCAAGCTGATTGTCCTGCATAGCGGTTGTAGCAGCATAGACCCGCCTGTTGGGTCTGTTGGTCCTACACTCACTCTGCTGCTATTGAGGCCTCTATTGTTGCTACTGTGGTAGCTGCTACTCATGATGTCCTCCCTGAGCTGCTGGCTTGTTCGAACAGTATAGAGCAATGTGCCCAGGCTGCTAGCACTGGTAGCAAACCCCCTTGAACATCGGACAAAAGCCCAAATGATGGCTTTTGTTGTACTTGCAATATACTGATTGGGCCATCCCCTGTTGATGCTTCTGCTAGGGTCATTCCTGTTGTGTACCCTACTGACGTCCCTCCCGAGTCTGCTGCCTCTTGCCACTCTGCACCTTCCCGCCTATAGGTGGATTCTTCCTCATTCTACCAGATGTGTTACCGTTGTTGTTGTCGTTCTTCTGAGATCCATTTCTGAACCTCTCCCACTCCTCCACCAGGACTGTAGCTAACTTTATAGCATCAACCGAAGTAGTAGGCCGACTCATCATCACACAGACTCGAAGTCTGTCTTTCAGTCCTCGTACAAACTTGGTCGCTCTCGCCTTATCACTAGCGAACAAGTTCAGACAGTACCGCTCCAAGCTCTTGAATTTGGTGGCATAGTCCACCAAACTCATGCTCCCCTGAGTAAGCTCAAGGAACCGTTGTTGCGTCTGCTCCCGTGCGAAGAAGGGAAAATAGGTGTTCAAGAACTTCTCCCAAAACACCTCCCAGAGAATCACGCCCACTCTGTCATACTTCACCCTTCACAGGGTGTCCCACCACTTCTTGGCATCGCTTTTCAGAGGGTATGTACCAAAAGCGGTCTTCCTGTCCTCGGAGACAGGTAGGACATCGAACACCCACTCAATCTCCTCGACCCAGCTTTGAGCTGCCTCTGGGTCTGCCTTCTTAGTGAAAGTTGATAGATCCAGCTTCAGGAATCGCTCGTAAGTAACACCATTGGGGTTTGGAGCAACCTCGGTGAGATAGACACAAATTGTTGCTTGTGTCGCCTGCACCATCACAGCCTCTCTCAGTGTGTGGAGGGTATTCAACATGAAATCTCTCTGCCCCTGCCAATCCATGGGAGCACCAAAAGAATTCGAATTGTCCATAAATCGATACATCTAAAACATGAATTTTTTTAGAAAGTCATACCTTGATCGATCATACCCTCTTAGGATTGATCATGTATGCTTACAATAAATGCAATTATACAACAAATCAAAATTTCTTAATTCATATTGTATAAATTAAGAATTAAACCGTGAATACATGAGAAAATTACCTACTTTCATAAAAGTATCTACTAACCTTACCAGTGAAGGAAATTGCTCTAGAGCATTAGGCACGACTTGCTAACATTCTTAGATAAAACTCAATTACCAACATATACTTTTGATACAAAAAGATGATAGAATATAATATTTTTGTGGTGTGCTTTGATACCAAACATGTAACCACCCCAACTCATACTCATGAAAAAATGATAATTTTTTTTTCAAAACAAGTGTGAAAACATTCATAGAGACCCAGGGCCTTTACAGTTACAACACATCTAAAACCACAAGCGATCTTATATTCATTTTTCAAAACAAACCAAAATTTATTTATTAAAGTGCATAAAGTCTAAGACATAAGCAAGTAAAATATAAATAAAGTAGAAAGAAGAGCCATGTTGTCCAAAAGAATTTCTCAAGCAATCGTGTGGTTCCCTCGTAGCTCTCTCGAAAGCAAATCGCCTCACTGGGCCTCTAAGGCTGCAAAAAACACAAAAGTAGGGGTGTCAGAATCCAAAAAAGTTTGTATACAAATCCCTCTAATGAAACAAATAAGTAAAAAATAAATAAATAGAATTCATGCAATATTTTATAGGGATGCAATTATGACAAATTCATAACTCAATTAACTATTCATGCAATAGGGAACAATTATTAAGCATGAAAAAATAATTCAATAAATAACAAAGACCACAAGTTAAGCAATAAAGATAATTAACATGCATTAGAAAACAAACATCATGCAGTTATCAATATATAACAATTAAATGAACAAGTAAATATGCATGGTCTAATGCATAGCAGGAATATGCATGACTTCAGTGCACTTTATGAATAAATTAAATTTTTTTATCGAAGTTTTCTTTTCTTATGCATGTCTCTATTAAATACACATAATTTAAGTTCCTTTTTTTATTATTGTGGACTGCGGATACTCTAAATATGTAAGAATTTGTAAAGTCAAGTAGGGTTCCCAGGGTAACTTAGCGCATATGTTGTATTTTATTAGTGAGTTTCAAACTTAGCCCTCGACTGAAACAGCCTTCGGAATATTAAACATCAACATCTAATGTCGGGATACTAGGGACCTTCACATCCACAAGTGTCACTTTCTTTGTATACCAAAAGAATAACTGTGTCTACACACCACCCTTAGGTAAAGTGATAAATTCTTCTTAAAATCATGGCCAGGAGAAGAACCTCAATATCAGATTCAGGGGTAACAACCATGCACACGAAGTTTTAGTATCCTCGTGGTTTCCTAAAACCGCAACTCTAAGAGTCATATTCTAAGGACAGGATATCTCAGAACGTATATTACATTGTTATCTTTCTTTATCTTGTTATTAATACTCATTCATTAATTTGCAATTCAACATGCAAAATTAGTAACACAAGTTCACATATCCAAATGTGAGGCTCATCACGAGACTACAATTCATAAAAAACATAGAACTGTGCAATATAGCGAAACAATATCAATGTGACTTTTGCGGTGCACTAAAACAAGTAAGAAGAAACAATCTAAGCTCAAGCCTCACCAAGTCTACGATGATCCATTTTAATTATTGATCCATCATATGCAAAAATCATGACAATCTGCCATATATGCAATGATGTCTACATGTTTTCCCATGCACATTCATATATGTCAATCTAAAATGTGCATGAATTACAACATTCATATGCATGTATCCACACTATTCATGTGCATGTGTTTGTGTAATCATGCCACACATATGCTTTCATTCATGAATCATCTCAATTAGAACATGTGAATATTCATTCATTTACGTGCATACAAATACACATCAATTTCATATATGCATATGCACTTAAAACAACTTTGAAATAACATATTGCTCAAGAATGTCATATCAAGTCAAGGCATGCAAAAATATTCATTCTTAACATGTATTAAAATCAAAATTTGTGCATTTAATGAGATCTGAAAATTTACATACATATTCAAATCAAATTCCAAATTTGAGCAACTACCATGTGTCAAAAAAATATTTTTTTCAATAAGACACTCGATTCTAGCCGATCCCGTTGGATGGGGTTCAAGCCCAACCCAGCTGAACCCAATCAGCTAGGTGCAATAGGCCACCTGCCTGTCACTAAACAAAATCCTAATTTTAAAATTTTTGTTTTAGATTATATTTTTTTTTAAATCTGGCTCAGCTAGCCAGCCAAGCAGGGCTCGACTGGTCTGCTGGCTAGCAACCACCATGCACAAGCCGAACCTGTGCAGGTCTGGTGAAACATGACAGGCCAGCCGAGTATGTCTCGACTGGGCCATCATCGAGCCCAGTAACTATAGTAAAAACTAAAAATAACATGCCAAGAGGAGACTGCAGAAAAATTTAAGCATAAACATATAAATTTTCTTTTAAGTATGCTCAGATTCATCAAACTACAAACATCCTCATGAAAGCATCGGCTTACAATCGAGATTTCACCCATTTTTCTTCTATACTTAGCCAAATTTTCAAAAATCTCAAATTTAACTGTATAAAAAAACATGATATTACACTTTAGGCTTAGTGTTGAGCAAACATTAGAAGCTAACCTGAAAAGGATTGTGGAGAGCACCGCTGCCTTTGCTACTGCAGATGATTGGGTTCTCACACATGCACCAATTAGCACTCGTCCTCGATCATCTAATGTTGCTGTTGGTAGTGGCATTGCTTTCGAGACTATGCTTTCAAGCGGAGCACATCGGCTCAACTGAAAGGTTCAGGTGCTTTCTCTTTACTTGTATCTTAATCTATGTCACAATAATGGCATTATATTTTAAGTTTTTAATTTTTCATATATGCACATTTTACATCTTCTTGAGCTTTGTAATGGTTCTTGACTCTGAGGAATTAGTTCTCGCTGCTGTTTAACATCATTCTCATTTGTCGTTATTCTTCTGAAACATTCTATTCAAATCCTATTTTCCATTGTTCTGATGGCACATGCCATTTTTTTGGCAGCTGGGATACATTATATGACTGATACTTATCAAACATAATGTCTTGACTGTGATATCAAGTATTATCATTTCTGAGTTGTTGGTATACTTCATAAATCATGACTTGGGAAATAACTTGCCATCAACTTATGTTATTAAAACATGATCAGGTGATTTTTTGTGGATCCAATCCAATACCATTAATTTTAGATTATCAGTTCCACACGAGAAATGGTAAGAATCAGTAAACTGGCTTGATTTTACCCAATTTTCCTACTTTTTGTATTTTAATAGTTATACCAATTTGAACACTAATCATTTAGAGTCCTAAACAGTAAACTACCTTAATACATCTAAAAGATAGAAAAGAAAACATAAATATTCAAGGCTTTTAGAAATTTAGATTTGGACTCTGAAAATATACTATAATTTAGGAGCTTCCATCGTGAAGCCCTAAGGGCTCTTAGAAGAACATAAGGAAAGGGGGAAGCAGAACTCCACTTAAACTGACAGTTTCATTCAAGTACTTGACGACTTCGTATGTTTCAATCGATGGAAGTGAACATAAATAGTTTTTAATAATTTCTTGTTTTTTATTTTTGCCATAATCTTTAACTTTAGTATAAAGAATTTTTGAATTTTAATAAGAAAAAGGTCTATAGAAACCTTTAGGAAAATTCACTTTGATTCTAGATTATTGAGGTAAGACTCTTGTTCTATGACTTATTTATTTTTTCCTTTCTTCAAATTATAAAATTGGCTATTATGTGATGCATGTGAAAGAATCAATTTTATGGAACTTATAGAATATCTTCATATAATCTTTCATTCTGTTTTATATTCTTATTTTGATATTTCATTCCATTATTAGTTTCTCATTACCCTTTTAGCTTCGAACTAGATATTTGTTGTTGTATACATATTTTATTTTATGAAATAATTTTATATTTTTCCATATTCAATTTTCAAGTTTAGAGTTTACTTAGATGTTATGTGTGTGTGTGTGTATAGATTGCCAACCAAAGGAAAAAAAAAGGAAGACTGTCCCTACCCTCTTTTCACCGATTCTTCTGTCCAGTCTGGCTTGGAGAGCTACTGATTTCTAATATAATTTGAATTTTAGAAAATTTGTATTGTCAAATCTATTACACCTCATCATTGTATTTGGCCTGACAGAGGTTGGCTACATGTCATAAGATTTCTCAGGCTATCCTTAGCTCTTACACATGTTCTGCGTGGATCTTGTGAAACAAGTTGTGTTTTCTCATCCCATGGTGAGATTATTTATTATTTTCCAGATCATCTTCATATTTAGTTTTTCCTTTTTCTGGTCATTCAATTATGCTGATGGTTTTGTGTGGAGCAACTATTAGTCATCATGTTCTCATCTGCACATTCCTGATGTCTTATCATGTTCCTGCAGGATTTTTTTGAAGATGTAGGGCCACTACTCAGCATGCAGTTAGGCAATGCAACACTGGAAGGTCTTCTTCATGTGTTTGACTCCTATGTGAATTTGCTAATAAATGCTTTTCAATAGAAGATGATGGTGTGAAAGGATATGGGAATAAGATCGTTAGAATGGCTGATACGGAGGCACAACAAATAGCTTTATTGGCCAATGCTTCGTTATTAGCTGATGAGCTCCTCCCACGTGCTGCCTTGAAGCTTGCCCAATCTTACCAGGTAAGTGCCAAGGATAACACAATGAAAAGAGCTTCTGAAAGGCAGAGCCGCTTTCCTGAACAGAGAGAATGGAAAAAGCGGCCACAACGTTCTGTAGACAGATTACGGGACAGTTTCTGTAGACAACATGCTCTTGATCTTATCTTCACAGAAGATGGTGATACTCATTTCAGTGCTGAAATGTATATCAAAATGGATGGACACATAGATGAGTCTGATTGGTTCCCATCTCCAATCTTTCAGGTAAATTTCAAATGAGAACTTCTGAAGATCTCCTAATTATACATAATCCATCAATTCATGCTCTTTATTCCTTTAAATACATAACATTACATCCCAAATTTAGATTATTTTAACATCCTCTTGTTTATTTTTAGCCTTTTAGATCTATTAGATGAAAGATTAATGCTTCAGACCACATTGTTGAGGGAAAAACCTTCAGTGTTGGATCTACGAATCTCTGTTGTTTTGGAAGATTTAAATGAAATTGCAGTACTTTTATGTTTCCACTGGTTTTTCTTTTTGAATGTTGCAATGAAATACCATAATAGTATTTTTAACATGAAATTTGAATTTCTGACTTTTATCTTAATCGGGGCCTCAAGGAAACCTGGGTATTTATTACTTGGACCATATTTGTGATTTATTCACATACTAGAGCAAACAAAAGTTTGCAAGTTGCAAATTCAGCAATTCTGTCTTCTATGGGATTCCTTATAATTTGGATCTGCTATTTTGGGGTTAATCTATTAGGAAGAGGGATACAAAAACATCTTTTGAAGAAAAAACATTCTACATTATGCCAATTTTATAGTACACCTGCTAGTGCCGCATGTTTTTACAGGATTGTTCAACAAAAAAGGTTTTCACAATATTAGTAAACATTGGATATTGTTGTAATTTTTCTGAGAAATTCGGTGTTTTAGTTTTAAAACATTATTGTGATTTATATTTAATTACTCAAGTTATTCCCTGGTTATCCTGGGAAAATGCTGGACGGCATCAAACTAAATGAAAATGTTGAGCCATTATCACTATCTTCTTTGCTCACTAGAACAACGGTCAAATTTCTCATGAGCTTCTTCAAGCATCAGTATGCAAAATCTACCAATTGTAATATATATATATTTTCACTCAATTAAAATTATTATTTTATCTTTGGTGATTTGATTTCTGTACGCTTAAAATTTTAAAGATGCAACAATTAATTTTTCAGAATCTAGTTTCCACAATAGCTAGGTTAAGCATCTTTTAATTTCAAGTGTTCCATCACAATGTTTTATGACAATTATAAGCTTATGGTTGCTCTTTGTAAACTCTGGGCAATTGCTGGTTCCTTCTTCGGTGGGCAAGTCATGAAAGGCAAATTTTTGCCCAAAGGAGAGCACATTAGAAATGTAAGCAAAATGATAATGGTACATAGTGATAAAATGCCCAGGATACAATTTTCTACGAATATTGTAAATGGACTGCTAAAAGATTGTTCTAGTTCATATGCTTCCCTATGAATCATTTGTTTCTCTTTAGGATCTTTATCTGAAGCTAAACAGGATGGCGAGCATAGCTGCAGATATGTTTGTTGGCAGGGAAAGGTTCTCCACTATTCTGTTGATGAGGCTCACAGAGACAGTTATCTTATGGCTTTCTGAAGACCAGAGTTTTTGGGAGGAAATTGAGGATGGGCCAAAGACTTTGGGCCCTCTTGGTCTGAAGCAGGTATAGACACAAGCTTTATTTGATTGCCATGACTATTCTATCCTTGAATAATTACCTTATGAGCTAAATCTGTTTTCGTGCAGTTTTTGTTGGATATGGAGTTTGTAATTAAAATTTCATCTCAAGGACGCTACTTATCTTGACATTTGCATCAAGTTATTAGGGACATTATATCTAGAGCTATGGGTGCCTTTGCTTCAACTGGAATGGATCCATACAGGTAAATACTCATACCTGGAACTGTTAATTTTGTGCAAAAATGATAAAAGTGCCATGATAAAGATGTAACTTGAGAAAAAAGTTGTAAAAGAAAAACTCTTTGGCCTCCACTACCCTGCTTCTGCTTCTATAAGATTTAGGATATGTATGTATGTATGTATGTATGTATGTATGTATGTATGTATGTATGTATGTATGTATGTATGTTGTTAACGAATCTCACAATATTATGAAAATGCTGTATTTTTATTTTTAACAAAAAGGAAATAGAGAAAATAACATGATGTTTTTAAATTTACATATGGTATATGTAAATTGTCTTATCTATATCTTTGTGCTATCCAATTAGTTGTAGGTGAATATTCATGGTAGCATGTTCCTATTTTATAGGGAGGAAGCTAATATCTTTTTCAACTCACCTGTGGGAACAATTGGATGTGGTGTTATTTTACAGCAAGTTCATAGGTTTCCAGTAATAGATAAAGGTGAAGATCAGGTTAAAGACATTTCTGCCCTTGATTTATTACTTGCTCTATTGCCTTTTTAGAAGGTCCATGTGTTTTGACAGGAATTAGGTGAATTTGATGGGCTTTAGTTGGTTGTTTCAACAGTTTCACTGGTCTGGTAAATCTCTATAAGAAATAAGGACTACATTCACCCAAGAACTGACACAGTTGGATTTAGGTGATGGAAACATGTAATAACCAGGTCTAATGCTCGAATAATCAATTTGTTAACATGCTACTAATTGCTTCACATGTTCTCTGATGAAAGTATATCATATTAAGCCATATTTTGGCTGCTATGTCACATGGATGAAGCCAAGGATACAGGATATGACCATTTTTATAGATTTTTCAATATGAACAGTATATAAGGGTACATGATACGGGGGCCAAAATGGAGTATCCATGTGACAATTTGTCTGTGCTTCGACCATACCAACAATAGATCAACTGTTCTTTGCTTTGGATGCATGAAGGAACCAACATCACAATATCAGATAAACTTTGTCACTTGATAACTCTGTACGTGATTCAACTGGAGCAGGAGCAACTTGCATGATGACTTGATTGAGGGTATGCCTGATTTCCTTCATGACTTGATTTTGGAGCCTCAGTTGACTTGGGAAAACTCATCTGTGCGCTTCCTCTGGTTAGTTATATATTCTTTAGCCTTTGGATAGCAGTCAAGAATATCATTTATTTGGATGCCAAACCAAGCATCCTTAGCACCTTGAAAGAGTTGTATGAATCTTGACCTGGTCTCCTCTGTTTCAGTTTGAGGAAACTTCATTTGTCCCTTACTGTGACAACAAGATCTGTTTTCAGATTTACATGGATCAAAGTTTTTGTGATTCTGATAATTTGTCTGGTTTGACAGTGAACTGCCGTATGAGGAGTGGTTTACTGAGGTTTCAGAAGAGGCTGTACTCAGATTGAGCGGAAAAAGTAACGCGATGAACTGTGAACGGGAAGTTAACAGTCCAACTGCTTCTATATCAGCTCACTCGATGTCTTCAATCATATCTCATGGAAGCACCTACTCATCAGCTAATTCTACTATTTCTAATCCATGTGGCCAAATCCGGCTTGACTAGAAGTAAGTCACTCCATGGCAGGTCAGCAAAATGCTTTCTTTGCTTGGGTGGCTGTGTCATGTAGGTCCATGTATAAATATTAAACTCTTTCTTTGTTCTTTTGACAAGGGGCTATCCAATTATTTTATTTGTGGTGGCCTATTGATCCAATGTGAGAAGAATTCTTTCATTTGCAGTGGCCCACCGATCTGATTTGAGATTGTGATCCATTATTTCTTCTAATTGATGTTGTATTCTATCATTATCATACATTGCATAGAGCGAGTTTGCATGTGTAATCACTATATTTCTAGCTTTGGTCTATCTGATCAAGGAAGATGATGCATTCCCTTTTCAGCTGTGTGTGTATGAGAGAGAGAGAGAGAGAGAGACTTCGCAGTTATTCATTCTCAAGAGAAGAACAATTTTAATGCAAGATATTGCGTAAAATTAACCAAACATCTGGGCACAAATTGCATATTTACAGTCTTAATAGTGCGGTGCACCATCCATGTTTTAGATAGATACCTCTCCATATTAATCGCAAGGACCCGTTTGGATGGATTTATATTTACTATTTTTAAATAATAAATAAATAACACTTTTTATTATTATTTATAAACAACAAAAAATATGGTTTGAATGACTATTTGTAATAAAATTAAATATAATTTTATTTGAACATAACTTGATTGCATTTAAATTGAATCTATTTGAGTTAAATGGGCTTCATGGTTTTGAAATTGACACTACAATTTTAATAATAATATGAACTATCATGGGGTTCCTGCTTGAAAACTTGAAAGTTCACGTTTTCTCTCATTTGGGCTCAAAGGGGTCTAATTAAAACATGTGAGATCTAAATTCGTATAGATTCAATTTTTTTCATTTTAATGACTGAAGAATCCTCACTTAATGGGTAGGGATGGCAGTGGACCGGGGGAAAGTGGGGCCCCGCCCCACCTCGTCCCGTCCCCGCCATGACCCGTCCCTGTCACTTTTCCCCGCCCCGCCTCATCCCCGTTTGAACCAGGGATGCAGGACATGCAACGGGGATGAAGGTGGGGGTGGAGGTTAAAATCCATCCCCGCCGGGGATGGAGGTTCTAATCTTGAGGCAGGGCGGGGGGTGGAGACCTTGTCCCCCGCCCCGCCCCACTGCCATCCTTATTAATGGGCATCGCCTGCCGGTAAACCCCTGGTGGGGTCACGGACACCCGATTCCTTACAGAGCCCACCGTTCCTCTTTGAAAGTCATTTCAGATCCATAATTGAATCCACCACTTGATCACAACATAAGCATATTCCATCAAGCAAGTTATGATCTCAATCCTATACAAGCTCTGTTTTCTAAGTCTTTGACCGGGCCATTTTCTTTTTGAATATAATATATTTGATACGAAAATATTTTTTTCATTACAAAATCAATTCATCCTAAAATTTGACAAAACTCATTTTTTTTCTTTTTTTTTAGAAGAAACAAAACTCACTTTATTATCTCTTATAAATAAACTCTCTTTCAGCTCTCTCAAAAGTATAAACCCCCCCCTTTCTCTCTCCCTTTAACATCAGATACTCGTAAGAATAAAAGGATATTATACACCTTCCTAAGCCAATCCTAAACATCATAAAATTTAGCGTTAAAAAAAAGCTACTGATATGTTTTCCTTATAACTAATAATGTCAACATTCTTAAAATGTTTATATATGCTGCGATAAAATCATTCAAACACATCCTTAAATCTTATTATATTTTACACTGTTTTAATATCAAGTGAAATGCATTTAAGTAGTATCTTCCCAATATGACCATGGACTTGAATTGGTGTCCGTAGTGTAAAACTCCGCAAGTACTTCCCCATGCCCATCGGAATAGTTTCCCATGTGGTCCAAACTCCAAAGAACATACTCTTCGGATGTCGAACTCTTGACCTCATTCAACTTGAAAGACTTAAGCCGACCAACCTAATCAGGTGTGCCGAGCTCTCGTGGGTTCTAGTATGGTGTACTTGAAAAACACAAAACTAGGTGGAGAGTTGGTGCTACACTTTGCATTTGGAATGGTCTATGGTGGGTTTAATTTGTGGTAGGGGCGCAAACAAATCGGGCTGCCGCTTTAATGTTGGATATGGATCATTAAAGCAAGATCCGAAAGGGTATTGAAAGCGGATTCAGATTTACACATTCGAAGTGATTTTGGATTTCAATCATATTCTATTTTTTTAAAGACAAATTGGTGTTATATGTCAGATTTAGATTGGGATCTAATCCTATCAATTTGCACATTTTACATGTAATGAAAAACCAATTTTCAGTCTTCTTTTAACAGATCCAATATATTTCGGATCTGGATGTTACTTTGTCAGATCTCATTAGGATACAGACTCGGATCTGGATCAACTATAAGAAATTTGGGTTTGGACTCCGATTGGACAGGATCCTCCGCGTATCCAATCCGTTTGTGGGTGTCTTTCATCTTGGCGATGCACGACAGCATGCTGAAGCAGTTAGTGGATCAAGATGGACAGTCAGAATTTGAGCAGAGAACAGTCTCTCTCTGCCATCTTACGGTGACAGATGCAGATGTTTTTTTAAGTCAGAGAGAGAGAGAGAGAGAGAGAGAGAGAGAGAGAGAATCCATGCGTGTTCTCTGCTTCTTCTGGATCGCCACATCTGATTTGGGCTAGGGCACGCCAACTGACATCATCAGTAGGTCGGCAAAACCAATGGATGGTGGCCTTCACCATCAGCCCCACCGGCATATGAGGCCCATGGAGCAGCATCAGTACCCGCCACAGCCACCACCTGGGGGCCCCTGGTACTCTGCCCAGTTCCAGTACCAACCCCCTCATCCTCAGCAGCAGCAGCTTCCTCAGCACCACCCCCACCCTACCCAGTCCCAATGGGTTCCGCCTCCCGACCACCCACAGATGCAGTTTCTGCACCCCCATCTGCCTCCGCCGCCGGTTCCGCCCCATTATGGCCCGTACCCTCCTCCGCCGCATCACTACCCGCCCCCTCCGCCGTCTGGGCCTTTGCCGCCTCCCCAGGTTACTCAAATGTATGGTCAACCAGATCAGGTGATAACCTTTCTGCTTGCAAGATTGCATTCCTAGGGCTGGATGATGTTTCTTTTTCTGTACGCAATTTCTCTTATGCCTTGACGATGCTCCTTCTTCTCTCAGTTTTCTCTTTTCTGTTTAGGTTTGTGTAACGACCCTATCCGGGGCCTCTCGAGTCCTGTTCGCCGAAGTCAGTTCTTAGAGGGAAATTACTCTAATAACCTCAAAACCCATGTCAGAATTTTTTTTCTTCATTTATTAATTGAAGGTCCCTACAATATCATAACAATCCAAATACAAATATCATAAATAGAATAAGTAGAATGAAAGTGAATCATACTTCGAAATTAAGTCCAGCTGTTGGGGGTATTTCCTGAATCTAAGGTTGGAATCAAAAGAGGGGGTAAGTCTACAAACCCTAGCAAAAGAAGGGGTAAGTCCACAACACCCAGTGGTTGGGAGTACTTCTTGAATCTACTGTTGCAATCAAAAGAGGGGTAAGTCTATAACCCAATAAAATTTTATTTATAAATAGATACGATCATTACAAGTGTAGTGAGCTTTAAGTTTGTAGTCTTAGTTTAGTTTCTTAATTATGCACACATGTTATTTATGAGTTTTACACTTTTACCCTGATTTACAGTATCTCTATCATCATTCTCAAACACATTCTCTACTCTAATCGATTATTCTGAAGATAACTTCTTTGGGCGTAGCAACCCATTTAGACAACTCACAATTTACGGTGTTGGTCAGACATATGAACCACTCACAATAACGTAATCCAAACCGACGCAGATTGCGGATACGGGTGCTGCAGCTGCTAAATCGGGAGCTAAAAAGCTCAATCGGTAGCTAACCGAAGAGCTAGAGTAGTTATACCTTCCCCCAAGGTGTCTCAAGGAGCTATACCTGCTCTCAAGGTTTTGTGGTTATGCTGCATCTTACATGTGTCTAGTGGACAATGTTCTAACTCTTAAGAGTCACTTAAGAATGTCTGAGATATTCTCAAGGTACACACGAGGTATACAACCGTGCCTCCTAGTAGAGTTCCTTATTATGCTATGTGTGGTTATTTTATATACAACATTCTTTCAACATTCATATCTTAAAATCAGTTTATTATACAATCAACAATGCATGCCCAGTAACTACTTTTTAACATGTGTTCACATGTCAAAACTTTTAAGGATAACAAGCCACCACAACTTATCAATTCACGACACTTACAATGCCCCTTCCAAGGCATAAGCGTGATATTCTCAGGATACTTTCTATCTCGAGACTCTGAAACTCTACCCTCAATTCTCAAAATCACATATTAATCTTTTACATACAGTAATGTCATGATACATTCATATTCATGCAATGAATCAAAAAATATGCATCATCATATGTAAGCATCATTCCGAACGTTAAACTTCATACATCCCTAAGCATGCCAAACAGGGTTCTATTCACAATAAATAAAACTAGCATACATAAAGCACGTGGAATCACATTGAAATATGCTCAAACTAACTAGCATAGTATTTTATTCAACTAAAGAGGAATTTGCAAATGTTCACTTGCCTAGAGCACTTAAATTCTCACTTTAAAGAAATACCTTAGCCTTATCGCAAGTTTGATCTGAAATCAACGAATATCTTGTATTATCATTTATAGTTTCGTTTTTTATGAAAAATTACCAAAATACTCCTGGGCTTAAGTGCCAAACTCTGTCTCCATTCTTTTAGAGTTTGTCATCACATCCCCTACTAATGGATCCTACTCGAAAAATAGAATCCAAGGATCCAAAAATCTCTTAAATCCAACCTCAGGGTAATAATCAACATACTGAGAGCAAAATGGTCTTTTTACATTTCGACCAATTGTAACGACATCTGTGTTGTCTTTACACAATATCTTTACACCATGACTAATTCGTTTTAAATTTCAGATCCAAATCCACACTAATTTCAAAATGGATCACTTAGGTTTTTAATTGAAATTTCAACTGGATCTTGGATCCGTTATGCTCGATCCAAGCCTATTTGTGATGGTTTGGCACATGCATGACGTCTATGCTGGACGTTCTTAGATTTTGGACTAAACTCCACTAAGTCCACTTAGTTTCGGATCCACTCGGGTGTTCGTGATTCGACTTCAGTTTTTAGGTCTAAATTAGGATCCAAACTTGGATCCGGTTCGTAATAGAAAAATCGAGGTCTTTGCTATCTTGATTTTTCCACCTCACCCGTTCAATCACGCACACACATATCTTTATGTACATAAAAAGTCCGATTTGTCTCGGTCTAGACTGAGTTGGTCTGACCCACGAGTCGGTCCACAAATACAAACCGATTCGGTCTTCCAAGACCGAGTCGGTTTGCTAAACTACTTCAGACCTGACTCTGTCCGAACAGACCGAGCCAGTCTGTCGCAATATACAGACCCTGACTCGGTCTGTCCAGACTCCAGACCGAGCCGGTCTGTCAAAAAACATAGACCTAACTTGGTTCGTCCAGACCGAGTCGGTCTATCGAAAAACATAGACCCGACTCGGTCCATCGAATAACACAAACCCGACTCGGTCTGTCCAGACCGAGTTGATTTGTCAAAATAACACAGACTCAGTCTATCAAACAATTTTTTTTCCTGTTGCTTGGCTCGGTCTGGGCACGCCGAGATTGAGTCATTCTGATCTGCCTTGACCCGGCTCAGTCCAGGTCATGCCTAGACTGAGCGTTATGGCCGACTCAGTTTTCAGAAAACACAGATTGAGTTTGCCATTCACAATTTGCAGAAACGCAGGTAGGTGCCTACCGACGGTGAGGGCAGCGGCCGAACCTCCTGCCTCCTTGCAGCAGGTGGTTTGTTCCATTTTCCATCACCGTCCGGTAGCAATAGTAGAGGGAAAACCCCTATGCTACTCCTCTTTTCTACAACAAGACAGGGACCCGTACCTCTGCAACTCGTCGGGGTTTTTGATAGCAGAGGGAAAAACTCCTCTCCTATCCTCTTTTCTTCAGCAAGGCAGTTCTGCAACTCGCCATCAACCGTGAGGTTGTCGATGACCTTTGCGTAAAACTAAAAGGGAAACAAGAGGGAGGGTGACTTACCTGTCGGCTGGCGGTTTGCTCCTCCTCTCCTTCTCCCGTTCTCTCTCTTCTCTCCCTCTCTCTGAGTAGTCGAATGGGGAAGGGAGGAGGCCCCCATGGCTTTTATAGCCATGGGTGGGGGCGTCGGTGTAATGAAGTGGATTGAATCCGATACACATGCAAGAACACACTTTCAATCAAGTAAAAATACTTGATTGAATCACGACACCACCCACACAAGGGTCTACAAACTTGTTATTGCATAGAAGCACTCAAGAATGAGTTGGGAATACAAGGCCACAAGAGGCCAATATATAATACAATGGAGCCAATAGGGTGCAACTCCATATGGCTGTTGGGGCTGCACCCAATAGTCATAAATATAGCTGTTGGGGCAGCTCCAACCAGTGTTTTAAAACTCGCCGAGTCAACTCGGTGACTCGGCTGACTCGGCTCGGCTCGGCTCGGCCCTCTAGCGAGTCAACCCGACAAGCTTAACTCGGGCTACAAAAACTCGGCTGCTGACTCGGCCAGACTCGGCCTGACTCGGGCGAGTTCTGGGATGTTTGAAATTTGATTTTTTGGGTATTTCACACACACATATTCACTTTTGTACTGAATAATACATCTTTCCCATGGACTGTCAGGAAAGATCTTTTTGAATAAATAACTGTTATAGTATATAAATCAAACAACAAAGCATTCTACTCTATAAACCCAATTAACAAAGAATTCTATGCATCTAAAAGCAGGGATTTCTTTCAAGACACATGGAGATTGGAGAGTTAGGACCTAAGGATTCCTTATCTGAATATCACATATTACTTTACATACATGATGATACAACTTCATAAAAAAACTCTGCCTCTATAACTAACATTGCCCCATCACCACCCTTTCGTGGACCACTAGAGGTCCAAGGCAACTTCTAGTTTTTCACTTTATGTTCTTGTAAATGATAGTTTATCTTATACAGTGATACTTTTCCCCAGTCTATAACATTTGGTGCAGCTTCTGGGCCATTTTACCAACATTATCTGTCTCTGTTTCTGCCCTTTGTCTAATTGGAATCTTTTTTATTTAAGAGCTGGGCATCATGAATCTAAGGCCTGCAGCAATTTCACTTTTACTAACCTCTAATCTTAGGCATTGAAAATTTTATTCTATCTTCTTTCGAGCTGCTAATAGCTGTTTGAATTCTTTCAAGGTGATGCATGGTGCAGAAAATCTGTCTAACTCCATTATGTGTTCTTTGTTTGTCCAAAATAATGAATCTCTTAACTCGACCTGCCATTCTCTGTATATTGCATGATCCAAGTGACTGCAATCCATAATCACACAGGATACCAGTGCCATTGGGATCATGTAGTTCCCAAGGGCTATGAAGGTGTTGGCGTGATGAATCACCCTTGTACTGAATAATACATCTTTCCCATGGACTGACCATTTATATATTGTTTTTCTTTTAAAATCAAAAGTTAACAAAACCCGGTCCGAGTCACCGAGTTGACCCGCCGAGTCACGAGTCAATAAAGAACGAGTCGAGTTCCGAGTCACGAGTTTTAAAACCTTGGCTCCAACAGCTATATGGAGCTGCCCCATCAAATCTGAAAAAGACAAAAGGTGAAAAAGGAAACAGACAAAAAATAAATACATGAAATAAAATACAAAAATGTCATCCCGAAATGGGCTGACACCTATTATAGAGAAAAGACCGAATTAGGGGTATTTCGGTTAACAATAAACACATATACATATATGTATATATATATACACACGTATATGTATATCTTAACACCCCCCCTCAAACTCATGGTGCAACAACCGAGAGTTTGTCAAGTAGGAAGTGAAATCTGGGTGAAAGAAGTACTTTGGTGAAGAAGTCCGCGAGTTGATACTCTGATGGAACATAAGACAATGTGATAGTCTTCCGCAGAAATTCTTCTCGAACATAGTGGCAATCCATTTCAATGTGTTTTGTCCTCTCATGAAACGTATGATTGCTCGCTATATATATAGCACTCTTGTTATCACAGCATAATCTGAAAGGTTTTGTGGTATGAATTCCCAAATCCTCTAGTAGTTGTCGCAATCATACTAACTCAGACGTAGTCGTTGCCATGACGCGATACTCAGCTTTAGTTGAGGAGAGAGACACCTTTCTGTTGCTTCTTGCATCGCCAGGAAATTAGGGAGTCACCTACAAAAACACACAAACCACTAGTTGAGCGTCTATCATTTACATCCCCTACCCAGTCAGAATCTGAGTATGCAATGACTTCTAATGAGGAAGAAGATGATAAAAACAATCTATGACTTATAGAATTCTTAATATATCTAATAATTCTCATTACAACACTCAGATGTACTGTAGTGGGAGCATGCTGAAATTGACTGGCAGAATGAATATCCTGAGAGATATCAGGACGGGTAATAGAAGGGTAGGACAAAGCTCCAATCATTTGTATGTATGAGGTTGGATCTTGCAGAGGTTCTCCATCATCCTTCTTCATTTTTGCATTTATGACCTCTGGAGTGTCAACCCGTTTTTCATCTAAGAGTCTTGATCTCTCTATGATCTCTGCGGCATACTTAGTCTGTGACAAAAAATAACCACGAGGTGAGTAAGCTACTTCAATTCTAAGGAAATACTGTAAAAAACCAAGATCTGTCATATCAAAGTTGTCTTTAAGCACATCTTTGATATGATTTACTCCCTGCTTATCACCTAATGTGATTATTATATCATCTACGTAAAGCAACAATATAACCATCCCTGCATTGAAAGACTTAACAAACAATGCAGTGTCAGTAAAACAAGATTTAAAATGTAGTTGAGTCATCAGATTACTAAATCTATCATACCAAGTTTTGGGAGCTTGTTTTAACCCATACAAGGCTTTTCGTAGACAAAGAGTTTTCCCATGTGCAAAATTCAAACCTGGTGAAGGATCCATGTAGACCTTCTCATCCTGATTACCATTTAAAAATGCATTTTTCACGTCCATTTGAAAAATTGACCATTTTTGGATTGATGCTATAAAGATGAGAGTTCTGACTGTCGTCATTCGAGCAACTGGGTCAAAGGTCTCATCATAGTCAATTCCATATTCTTTACTGTATCCCTTAGCTACTAGTCTAGCTTTATATCTTTCCAATGTCCCATCCCATTTGGTTTTAATTTTGTAAATCCATCTACATCCTTTAGTTTTTCTTCCTTTATGTAATGTTTGAATTTCCCAAGTTTTTGCCTTTTCTAATGCTTCTAATTCATCGTTCATGCTTTAATCTATTCTTGATGATTTTTAGCTTCATAGTAGGATGATGGTTCAGAATATGAGTATATGACCATTAAGCATGCTCGTTATCTTGGTTCAAAGGAATCATACGATCCAAATCTACTAGGGGCTTTTGAAATTCTTACTGATTTTCTAA
Source organism: Nuphar pumila (assembly GCF_984573655.1). Taxonomy (NCBI): domain Eukaryota; kingdom Viridiplantae; phylum Streptophyta; class Magnoliopsida; order Nymphaeales; family Nymphaeaceae; genus Nuphar; species Nuphar pumila. Next base: position 12,500,904 of record NC_143265.1, on the reverse strand, counting down.
TACTAGCGGAATCAATATCTTGATTTTGAGAATATCTTTCTAAACCACATGGTGGGTTCCCTTCGGTCCGCCTAGTATATATTTGTATGTTATTATGGGATGGGTCGATATTGTTAAGATTGTTGTCTATATTTTCACTTGCATCATGAGAGTCTTCATGTTCACTCTCATGCTCATTATGAAGATTTTCATACCCTTCATGTTCATTGATTAGATAAAAAAGAAACGAATAATCATAGTTTTCTTGGATTTTTTCCTTGCTAAAACCATCTTCATTTTCAAGAAATGTAACATTTCGTGAAACATATAATTTATTCCTTTCCCTGTCATAACATCTATATCCCTTTTGATTTTCGGCATAGCCCAAAAAAACACAAGGGATTTCTTTTGGGGAAAGTTTGTCGTTCTTATGGGTAAGAACAAAACACATACATCCAAAGACTCTCAATCTTTTATAATCGGGGGGGAATTTTAAGTAATTTTTCAATAGGAGATATATTTTCAATAACTTTTGAGTGTATTCTATTTATCAAATAGACTGTCGTAAGAGCAGCTTCGGCCCAAAACATTTTTGGAACATTTCTTGATACAAAAAGTGTTTTAGTGGTCTCAACAATATGTCTATGCTTTATTTCAGCTAGTCCATTTTGTTGAAGAGTGTAAGGGCAAGATTTTTGAAGAATGATGCCATTTGAATAAGAATTTTTTTAAATTCTTTTGATACAAATTCCCCCCAGAATCAGATCTAAAAATTTGAATATTGGTTTTGAATTGACTCTTTACGTAGTAGAAAAATATTTTAAAACAATCAAATACTTCTGACTTTTGCTTAAGAAAAAAGATCCAAGAATGTCTACTATAATCATCTACAAATATAACATGGTAAGATACCCCGCCTTTAGATATAACTGGAGCCAGTCCCCATACATCCGAATGTACTAATTCAAATGGATTTTTGGATATAAATTGTCTTTGCCCAAAGGGTAAAGCTTTCATTTTGCCAAGAATGCAATCTTCACAAACCAAATTATTTTCTTTATAATAAGTAAGAAATGGAAACAAGTGTAATTTGGTCACACTAGGATGTCCTCGTCGTTTGTGCCAATTTTTTATATCTTTCTTTTTTTCACAAAATTACAAAAAGATTGTTTTGATATCTCAAGATTGTCCATTACATAGAGATCTCCTATTCTATGGCCTTGCCCAATCGACTTCTCGGACTGGAGATCCTGTATTAAACAATCATTAGAAGAGAATAAAACTTTATAACCATGATCCGTAATTTTTGAAACCGATAAAAGGTTCAAATTTAATTTTGGCACAACCCTAATATTTGGTATGTGAAAGTTTGGTTGTTTTTAAAAGATTTCAAAACTTTTGATTTTTAAGGAAGTTTCGTCGGCGGTTGAAACCTAAGAATCATTTGAGTTAGAATGACATTCGGATAATATTGACTCATTTGGAGTCATATGAAAAGAGGCACCGGAGTCCAAGATCCAAGAAGTCTTACCAGGGTCACCATTTGTGGATACGACTGTCCCCGAAAAAGAAGAAGCTTGAGTTTTGAACATTGGTTGTAGCGCCTCCATTAATTGAGCTAAAGATAGGGAGCCAATGCATTTGGAATCGTCAACATCATTCATTTCCACCGAAGCAACTCTCTTATCATCTCGGTGATCTTCTTTCTTTCTTTTTTGGACAAAGCGGCTTGAAGTGTCTCGGTTCATAACAATGATAACATATGATTTTGCCACCTTTTTTGTCATTCCTCTTATAGTTGTTAGGATTTCTCCCATTCTCATTTTTCACAAAGTGAGGAGGTTTATAACTCCTAGTATGATTATCGGGCTTTGACATAGCAAGAACGGTTTCTTCATCCTTTGAAGCGGATGGCTTCTTCAATCTATTTTCTTTCATAGTCAATTCTTCAAGAGTTTCGACTATGAATGGCACACCTCCTCTATGAAGGAGAGCCAATTTAGTTCCCTCAAATTCGGGCATAAGCCCATTCACAAATTGGTAGAAATGCTCCGTTTTAATTTGATTTTCATGGAGTTCTACATCTTGAGGATAATTCTATTTTGGCTCAAGAAGAGCCAATTCATCCCAAAGGAGAAAAAGTGCATTGTAATATTCTCTAATACTCATTTCTCCTTGGGTCATGGTTCTCACCTTGTTTTGGACATTGCATATGTATGCAATATCTTTAAGACTATGCATGTCTTTAAGATATTTTCATGCATCACTAGCGAAATCAAATTTCGCTAAACTAGAACATTTGTGGATGTCTACACTATTGATGAGCGATCCAATTATTTTGGAGTGGCCCATCCTCCACTCTTTCCATTTTTTCTCATAATCGGAAACGGCTTTACCCATTTCCTTTCCTTGAAGAGTAACCTCTTTTCGATTCTCAATTTTCGTAAGAATGAACTGGGGTTCTCTTTCGGTACCATCCACCAAACCCCATAATCCCTTTTCCCATATTTTGTGTTTAACTATGGATGCCCACATCACATAGTTTGTATCGTTTAGGAGTACGGGAATGAAGACCATTACCTCTCTTTCATTCTCCATTTCCTTACAAGGCTAAGAGAAAGGGTAGAGAACGAAGAAAAAAGAAAAAGAGTGAAAAACAAGACTTATTTGAGAGATGGCACACTTCCCGATGCAACAATCTTCGATTTGTTGAATCTCCTAAGTGTACGATTCTCCTCTTGATATTGTCACGAACTTTCTTCAAAAAACTTGCCTTTGGATCACCAAAGCTTTGATACCATGTAATGAAGTGGATTGAATTCGATACACATGCAAGAACACACTTTCAATCAAGTAAAAATACTTGATTGAATCACGAAACCACCCACACAAGGGTCTACAAACTTGTTATTGCTTAGAAGCACTCAAGAATGAGTTGGGAATACAAGGCCACAAGAGGCCAATATATAATACAATGGAGCCAATAGGGTGCAACTCCATATGGCTGTTGGGGCTGCACCCAACAGTCATAAATATAGCCGTTGGGGCAGTTCCAACAACTATATGGAGTTGTCCCTTCAAATCTGAAAAAGACAAAAGGTGGAAAAGGAAAAAGACAAAAAGTAAGTACATGAAATAAAATACAGAAATGTCATCCCCTAATGGACTGACACCTATTACAGAGAAAAGACCGAAATACCCATAAGGGTATTTCGGTTAACAATAAACACATACATATATGTATATGTTTATATATATATACACACGTATAGGTATATCTTAACAGTCAGTTACCTCCCTCACCCCGGCCTTCCTTAGTGGGGGGCTGTTTTCCCCCCTCTCCCACTCCCATTTTCCATTTACGTGGGGGAGGGAGAGGGGCGACGGTTCCCCCTCTTCCCGTAACCGCCTCAGGAGGGCAGCGGCATTACAATTCCACTCCTCTTAAAAGAAGATTCGTCCCGAATCTTACTCAGAAATAACTGAAAAAATTGTGCGCGAATATCTGCCTTATTCTCCCATGTAGCTTTATCCTTACTGTGATGCTTGGACTTAATTTGCCCTTCTTTCCGAACCTCATTACCTCTTTAAACGGTGATATCTTCAATAAGACGTGATCACTTTGCTCGAATTCTAACTCCTGTCGCCTTTTATCTGCATGACTTTTCTGACGACTTTGAGCAGTTTGGAGCCTTTCACAGATTAATCTAATCTGATCCTCTATTTGTCGAACCAACTCGGGCCCTAAGGTTTTCCTTTTACCTACTTGGTCCCAGCATAGAGGCGTTCTACAGGGTCTCTCGTATAAAGCTTCGTAGGGAGTCATACCAATGTTGTTATAGGCAATTTTTATTAGAGATAGAATCTCATGCCAAGAGTCGCGATACTCCAACGTACAAGCTCGCAACATATCCTCTCGCGTTTGGATGATCTTTTCTAACTGCCCATCTGTCGGAGGATGAAAAACTGTACTCATTTTCAACTGAGTCCCTATTGCTTATTGAAAGCTTTGCCAAAATTTGGAGGTAAAATTTGAATCTCTGTCGGAAACAATGGAGTCTGGCACTCTGTGCAATCTCACTATCTCTCTAATGAAGAGACGAGCCAACTGTTCAAAGGAACACGTTGTCTTGTACACGAGAAAATACACATACTTGGTCAGTCTATCGACAATCACCCATATTGCATTTAATCCTTCTTTGGTCTTAGGGAATCCTATGACAAAATCCATTCTTATATCCGCCCACTTCCATAGAGGGATAGGTAGCAGTTGCAATAGTCCACCCGGCCTCTGATGTTCAATCTTTACTTGCTGACATACCAGGCACCTACTGACAAACTTAGCAACATCTCTTCATTCCATTCCACAAAAAATTGCCCTTCAAGTCCCTGTACATCTTCGTACTGCCAGGGTAAATGGAGTACCTGAAATGATGTGCCTCGTTAATAAGTTGTTTCCTAAGTTCTTCATCCTTAGGAATACATACTCGATCTCTAAATCTCATAATGCCTTGGTCATCTACATTGAAATTTAGATCTTCACCTTAAGATACTGCTGACCTGATCCCTTCTAACTCTTGATCTAAGGGTTGATTTTCCTTAATTTTGTCCCAAAATTTCGACCCTAAGGTCGTCTGGACAAGCATCAATCGACCTGGAAGACATTGCACTTCTGCTTTTTGCTCCACAATGCTGATAAGCATATTAGACATAGATAGTCTTATGGCTGACTCCGCTTTCCGACTAAGTGCATCAACCACTACGCTTTCCCTGGATGACATTTCAATTCAAAATCATAATCTTTTAGTAGTTCTAACCATCGCCTCTGTCTCATATTCAATTTCTTCTGAGGGAACATATATTTTAAACTTTGATGGTCAATGAATATCTCAAATTGTTCTCCATGTAAGTAGTATCGCCAAAATTTTAATACGAACACTATTGCGGCCAACTCTAGATCATGAGTTGGTTAGTTCATCTCATGTACTTTTAGTTGTCGAGATGCGTATGCGATAACCTTGTCATGTTGCATCAAGACACAACCTAATCCTTAATGCTACTTATCGCTATAAACGGTAAAACCGTCAGTGCCAGAAGGCAGAATTAACACTGGTGCAGTGGTTAATCACTTCTTGATCTCTTGGAAACTTTTCTTGCACTTCTTGTTTCATTCAAACTGTACATCTTTCTTTGTCAGCTTGGTCATTGGGGCTGCCAATATTGAGAATCTTTCTACAAAGTGCCTGTAATATCCAGCTAACCCCAAAAAATTTCGAATTTCTGTAGCATTCCTGGGTGTAGGCTACTTAGTCACCGCTTCTTTCTTTACTGATGATATGTCCCCAAAATGAGACCTGATCAAGCCAGAACACACACTTAGAGAACTTAGCATATAACGTATGATCTCTAAGTATTTGCAAAATTGTTCTCAAATGTTCTGCGTATTGTTCCTTACTGGTCGAATATATGAAGATGTCATCCACGAATACCACTACAAACTTGTTCAGAAATGGTTTGAACACTCTATTCATTAGATCCATGAATGCCGTTGGGGCATTCGTTAGCCCAAAGAGCATGACCAAAAATTCATAATGCCCATATCGTGAGTGAAAAACTGTCTTGGCTACATCCTCTTCCCGGATTTTTAACTGGTGATACCGGAAACATAGACCGAACTTAGAAAAAGGTTGTTCCTTGGAGTTGATCAAATAAATTGTCTATCTTTGGTAACAGATACTTGTTCTTTATTGTCACTGCATTCAATTTTATGTAGTCGATGCACATACACAATAACCCGTCCTTTTTCACGAACAAGATCGGTGCGCCTCAAGGTGACACTGATGGTCGGATAAATCCAATATCCAACAACTCTTGCAGTTGATCATTGAGTTCCTTGAGCTCTGTAGGTCCCATCCTATACGGTGGAATAAAGATGTGTGCTGTGCCAGGAGGTAGATTGATCTGGAACTTGACTTCCCTATCAAGTGAAAGTCCTGAAAGTTTTTCAGGGAAAACATCTACGAATTCTAGCACAATCTCTACCTCTAAGACTGAGAGTTTATTATCGACTTTGGTCTTCATATAAGCCAAATATCCAATACAACCCTTCTGTAAGTAACAGTTGGCTTGAAAACATGAAATGATTGTCGGCTTTACAAGTTTTTTAACACCCTAAAAGGTGAAAGTTGGGGTTTTGGGGTGTTGAAAACTAACGCCTTTTCTTCGACAATTGATCGTCGCATGATGGTTAGATAACCAATCCATGCCCAAGATAACGTTCACTCATTTAAAGTCCAATATAAGGAGATTTATCAACAATAGAGGTTCTTTGACTTGTACTATGCATCCTTTGTTGACTTTATCTACATACACAGTCTTTCCCACTGATGTGTCTACTTGATATTTTATTAAAAAGATATATTTACAACATTTTCATGAGTTCTTCCGTAATATAACTCGTGAATCCTTACTAACAACTAAGCGACAAAAGGCTTTATTACTAGACTACAAGACACTCAACGATCATCATAGAACCCATTAAGGGGTTGGGGTACTTGGGGTGTATGTTGGTTCCTCCTTGTCTTCAGAGTCTGAAGGAACCCAAAGAAGTGCTGGTGTTGCCGTGTTGCTAAAAGCACATAGGTATGCGTGTCTATTCATATATCCTCTACCTCTCTTAGGTAGGGACACACTTCGAAGGGGCTGCGAAAATTCTATTGCTTGTTCTTCTTCTGGGACGGCTGTGCTTGTCTTGTACTACTGTCTTCCTAACACCCTCATGATAGGATGTTCTGGGTTGTTTTTGACTTCTTCTCCTGCTACTGTTAGGTGTAGCGTTGCTCGACTGTGCCCCGTCGTGGTCGTAACGAGTCCTATCACAACCCGAACATGTTGTTGCTCTCCTATCTCTTCGGTTTGCCAATGATCCTCTCCTGACGTTCCTATATAGAGGACGTCCTCGTGACCCTGACGATCCCCTAATGGGTGGTTGGGGTGGTGCTACCCCCTTCCTCTTCGACTCTGTGCCCCCGGTTGTTAATTATAATTGTAACTGGAGCTAGAGGAGGAATGAGAGGTGTTATATTCCCAATTGTCCTACTCACGTCCATCATGGCTCTTACGAAGAGCAAGAGAACGACGACCATTTGGTCCGTTTGGATGACTTCGGGATGCCTTCACCTCCCTGTGCTCCTATCACTCCCACGGTCACTCCCGTTGCTATTATTACTGTTAGCATCCATTCCTGCTAACATGAAACACTCAATAAATTCAGGATCTAAACCCTACATGGACTTTCCTATGGCTCTTTGCTACTTGTTCATTTGGATGGTTTAAATTATCTTTCTTATAAGACCTTCTAATTATTATAATTCTCAAATCCATCAAAATCTTTTCTTTACAATCCAATTTGTAATTATTATAACTTAGCTCTGATACCACTTGTAATGACTTGATTCGGGGCCTCTTGAGCTCGGGTTTGTGGACGTTAGTGGCCAGAGGGAAATTACTCTAATAACCTCAAAAACCATGTTAGATTTTTTTTTTCATTTATTAATTGAAGGTCCATACATCCATTTACAATATCATAACCATCTAAATACAAATATCATAAACAAAATAAACAGCTGAATGAAAGTGAATCATACTTCGAGCGTGCTGAAATCTGGTGGCAAGAGTCAAAGTCTACTACTAAGTCCAGCGGTTGACAGCAGTTCCTGAACGTACAGTTGCAACCAAAAGAGGGGGTGAGTCTATGACCCAATAAGATTTCATTTACAAATAGACACTATCGTTACAACTGTAGTGAGCTCTAAGCTCCTAGTCTTAGTTTAGTTTACTAATTATGCACACATGTTATTTATGAGTTTTACCCCCATTTATCGTATTTCTATTATCATTTTCAAACACATCTTCTATTCTAATCGGCTATTCCGGACATAGCCTCCTCGGGTGTAGCAACCTATGTAGACAACTCAGAGTCTACGGTGTTGGCCAAACATATGAATCACTCATAACAACGTAGTCCAAACCAGGGTTATCGGAAGCGCCTAGCTAAAAGGGGAAGCGCACTTCGAAAGCGCGAAACGTCTTGCTTCCGAAGCGTGCGGGAAAGCGTCCCCTTTTTTTGGGAAGCGCACTTCCCTTTAATGGGAAGCACACTTCCCCCTCGCTTCCCCACACTTCCCCTATTTTTTTGTATTTTTTATTTTTTATTTTTATCTTTTTCGCTTCCCCCTCGCTTCCGAGACGCTTCCTAGGTCGCTTCGAAGACGCTTCCTAGGTCGCTTTCGAGACGCTTCTTGAATCGCTCCTAAGTGGTCCCATGCTTCCCGCTTCCTAAAATTTTGAAAGTGCCTCGCTTCCCGCTTCCTCAACTGGCAACCATGGTCCAAACCAAGGTTGTCAAACTAGGAAGCAAAAGCAGGAAACGATACGAGAAGCGAAAGCGAGAAAAGAGGCATTTTGAGATTTATAGGAAGCGGGAAGCGAAGTATCAATTTGAAAGCGAAATATAAATAAAAAATGAAGCAATATGGTAACTGAATAGGAATCAAACAAGAAGCAAATAAAACCTAAAATAAAATCTAACAATGATAGTTACCAATTTAGAGAAAGTACATGGGAAGTGAGTGAAAGCGTGAGAGAAAATACATGAAAAGAAACGTGGGAAAAGTGAAATGAAATGACGATCTTCCAAAAACGAACTTAGATCCGCACAAGAAGGTGTCTAAAAGGACACTAAAGCATAACCCTTAAAAAGGGTATAATGGGAAATAAAAGAAATAAAATATTCTTTATTGATATGAAAACATCAAATGCTTAAGAAGCATAGGAATGAAGATACAAGAGGGGATGCACCCCTTTATATACAAGTGGGAGAGGAGAGCTCTTAAGGAGCTCTCCTTTGTAGCCGTTGGACTAGTCCAACAATTATAAATGTAACCGTTGGACTAGTCCAACGATTATAAATGTAACCGTTGGACTAGTCCAATAATTACATTATTAGTTAAGTTCCACTAGTCCAACGGTTACATCATTAGTTAAGTTCCAAGTAGAACTTAACTAATAATGTAAGTCTAGTTCTATTAGAACTAGTCTCTCAAAAAAATAAAAAATAAAATAGCAAAAACTGCAGAAAAATAAAAATAAAATTACATTAATATATATAATAATATGAATATTATTATTATATATATTTTACATTTTAACACTCCCCCTCAAACTTACGATACAATGAGCGAAAGTTTGTCTAAGAGGAAGTGAAATTTGGGAGCAGCGAGAAGCTTTGTAAAGAAGTCTGCTAACTGATATTCTGAGGTAACATATGGTAGATCAATTGTCCCATGTAGATATTCCTCTTTGACGTAGTGACAATCCATTTTAATGTGCTTGGTGTGTTCATGAAATGTTCTGTTGCTTGCAATGTAGATCACACTTTTGTTGTCGTAGCACATACGTGAAGCTTATGTTGCTTTTGCTCCCATATCAGCAAGCATGCGTATGAGCCAAACTACTTCCATGGTCGTGGCTGCCATGGCACGATATTCGGCTTTTGTGAATGAGAGAAAGACCTTTTGCTGCTTTTTGCATCTCCACAATATCAAAGATTCACCTAAAAAGACACAAAAACCAGTGGTTGAGTGTCGGTTGTTAGGATCACCTCCCCAATCAACATCAATGTATGCAATTAAATCAAGTAAGGAAGTAGAAGACAAAAAGAGCCCTCTCGAAAGAGAGGTTTTGAGGTATATGATGATACACAAAACTGCTCCCATATGAACAGATGTGGGAGCATGCTGAAACTGACTTGTTGTGTGCACATCATGTGCTATGTCGGGTCTGGTAATGGATAGATAGGAAAGAGCTCTGACTAGTTGTCTGTAAGGAGTAGGATCTTCAAAGAGTTCTCCGTCATCAATCTTCATTTTACCTGAAAACAATATCAGAAGCAAATTTAGTTTGAGATAATAGACAACCCCTAGGAGAGTAAGCAACTTACCTAAGAAATATCTTAATAAACCTAAATTAGTCATTTCAAAATGAGATTTAAGAAGGTTTTTGATGTTTTCAACTCCCTGTTTATCACTTCTAGTGATGATCATATCATCCACGTATAGAAGAAGCACAATAATCCCTGCATCAGAACTCTTAATAAACAAAGTAGTGTCAGTCAAGCAAAAGTGAAAACCAATATCAATCATAACATGACTAAACCTGTCATACCACGCTTTGGGTGCTTGCTTAAGGCCATAAAGAGCTTTTTCCAGGCGAAGGACTTTACCCTTAGGAATATTGAGACCGGGAGGGGCTTCTATGTACATTTCTTCAACTAGGTTTCCATTTAGAAATGCATTTTTGACGTCCATATGAAATATGAACCATTTCTTGATGGAAGCTAAGGCAATTAAGGTTCTGATTGTTGTCATACGAGTAATAGGGGCAAAGGTTTCTTCGTAGTCAATGCCATATTCTTGGGCATAACCTTTGGCCACAAGACGGGCTTTATATCTTTCAAGAGTACCATCACTTCTAGTTTTAACCTTGTAAACCCATCGACACCCTATAGGTTTCTTCCCAAGTGGAAGGTCTTGAATAGACCATGTAGAAGCCTTTTCAAGTGCATCTAACTCAATTTTCATGGCTTCTACCCATTTGACATCATTCTTGGCTTGATAGTATGAAGATGGTTCTTCATATGAGTAAATTAATGCAATAACTACCCTATATGTGGGAGAGAAAAATTCGTACGACAAAAATTTTCCTGGAGGCCTTGAGACTCGAGATGATCTTCTGGTTGGAATTTCAAAATATTTTTCAAGTGCACATGTATGATTAGGCTCTCGTCATCTTGAATATTGTATACTAGTATCTCTATGAACTTCTTCATTGTCAACATTGTAATCAAGGTCAATAATACCTTGATGATCATCAAAGTTATAGTCATGTTCATATTCATCAGATTTTGATGTTAGATGTAACAAAAAGGAGTACTCTGTGACTTCCTTTGGTTTTTCAAAATCAAAGAAGCTCTCTTTTTCTAGAAAAGAAATATTTCTTGATACATATAACTTATTATTTTTAAAGTCAAAACACCTGTATCCTTTTTTATTTTCAGCATATCCTAAAAAGGCACAAGAAATCGCACGGGGAGAAAGTTTATCATTTTTTTTCGTAAATATGAAACATTTGCATCCAAATACTCTCAGTCTAGAGTAATCTGGAAAAAGGTTCACAAGTATTTCGTTTGGTGTTATATTTTGCAAAGAAGAAGAATATGACATTCGATTAATCAGATAGGTGGCAGTCAAGGCAACTTTTTCCCAAAAAATCTTTTGGGACTTGATTTGCTATTAATAGAGTCCTAGTGGTTTCCATAATATGGCGATGATTTCATTTTGCCAGCCCATTTTGTTGGGGTGTATATGGACAAGACCTTTGATGTATGATGTCATGCAAGTTAAGGTAATTTTTAAAATCTGTGGACAAAAATTCTCCCCCTGAATCTGTGCAAAAGATGGAAATTTCATTTTGAAACTTGTTTTTAACCATATTATGAAATGTTTGAAAGTATGAAAATACTTCAGACTTATGTTTTAGAAAGTAAATCCATGTATGTCTAGAATAATCATCGACAAAGATAACATAATAAGCAAATCCTCCTTTAGAAATTATTGGTGTAGGACCCCAAACATCCGAGTGAACTAATTCAAGTGGTCTTGAAGAGACAAAAGTTCTATTCTGAAATGGTAATCTTTTAATTTTGCCAAGAATACAATCTTTACAAGTAAACGTTTCAGAATTACAAATTTTTTCTAGATTTGGAAAATGTTGGATTTTAGCTATATGAGGATGGCCGAGTCTTTTGTGCCACAACTCCAAGTCATTTTTCTGAATGTTATAACAAAAAGCTTTATTTGGCATTTCAAAAAAATCCATGTAATAGAGTCCTTCTTCTCTATGGTCTTCCCCAATTAGCTTTCCTGACTGACGATCCTGTACCCAGCAACCATGAGAAGAGAATGAAACATTACAACCATGGTTAGATATTTGAGAAACGGATAATGAATTTAAATTTAGTTTGAGAATAAATCTTACTTTTGGAACAAAAAATTTCTCAGTTTTATGGATTTTTTCAAAATTTTCTATTCCTTCTATTTCAAGAGAAGTTCCATCAGCTGTAAAAACTTTTGAGACACTTGTTTTATTTTTAACACATTCGGATAAACTTGTCATTTGGGGTCACATGGAATGAAGCACCAGAGTCAAGAAGCCAAGGAAAGTTACTTGGATCGGAAAAAGATGAAGCAACTGCCCCTGTTGAAGCTTCTTATGAGGAGGAAGCTCCTTTGATGAGAGGTTGGAGAATCTCCATTAGCTGGGCCATATAGACCGGTGCATCTTGATCTTTTTTAATAATAAAACAAAGAGGACATGACAGTCTTTTTTAATAATAAAATTGTAGCCACCTCTCTATCTACTCATTAATGTAGGTTTAAATTCTCAAAACTCTCTCTCTCTGTCTTGCTCCTCTGATGTTCAGCTCCACCCTCTTTTTTTTAGTTAATGGCTTAATAAATTTTAAATGAATTCATATAACCAAGACTTTTCTAAGAGAAGAACAAATGTTCTAAAATAGCTGGAGATTTTCTCATGCTGAGAAAATCTCAAAGATTTATGACTATGATCTAGAGGGTTGTGATCCCCCATCTCATCTCAGTAAGTTCCAAGTTTGGTTAGATTTTCTCATACCGAGAAAATCGCAGAGATTTATGAATATGATTTAGAGGGTTGTGGTCTCCCGTCTCATCCAACCAGTAAGTTCTTAGTTTAGTGCTTGTTGGCCACTATGTCACATGGTTGCGGATGTGGGAAGGGACACAATAAGAATATGCTTGGTATGACATGGCAGTTTTCGAAAATTAGGAGACTGGAGACACACACTGTAATGAAATGGATTCAACCCAATAAACATGCAAGAACACACTTTCAATCAAGTAAAATACTTGATTGAATAATCAAACCACCCACACAAGGGTCAAATAACTTTGTTATTGCATAGAGACACTCATAAATGAGTTAAGAATACAAGGCCACAAGAGGCCTATTTATAATACATATGAAGCCAAGAGGGTGCAACTCCATATGGCTGTTGGGGCTGCACCAAATGGTCACAAGCCCCATAAGCTATATGGAGTTGTCCCATTAGTCTTGAAAAAGACAAAAAAAAAGAGAGTAAAAGGACAAAATAAAATATAAAAAGGAAAATAAAAAATATCAGCCCCTAATGGGCTGACGCTTATTACAGTGAAAAGACCGAAATACCCTTGTTGGGTTTTAGTATATATATATATATATATATATATTTTAACACTCCCCCTCAAACTCATGGTGGGATAACCGACAGTTTGCCAAGTAGAAAATGAAATCGAGGTGATGAAAGTGGTTTAGTGAAGAAGTCTGCTAGTTGGTACTATGAGGAAACGTAAGGCAATGTGATGGTATTCTTTAAAAATTCTTCACGAACATAGTGGCAATCCATTTCAATACGATGTCTTTTTATGAAATGTATGATTGCTTGCAATGTAGACCGCGCTCTTGTTGTCACAACAAAGTCTAGAGGGTTTTGCAACGTGAATTCCCAGGTCCTCTAGTAATTGCCGCAACCATATTAACTCAGATGTGATCCTTGCCATGACACGATACTTAGCTTCAGTGGAGGAAAGCGACACCTTCTGTTGCTTCTTACATCACCATGAAATTAGAGAATCACCTATAAACACACATAAACTAGTGGTTGAACATCTATCATTTACATGCCCTCCCTAGTCAGAATCAGAATATGCAATGATTTCTAACGAGGAAGAGGCTTATAAAAATAATCCATGATTAATTGAATTCTTAATATATCTAACAATTCTCATTATATCACTCATATGCACTATAGTGAGAGCATGCTGAAATTGACTAACAGAATGAACTGCATGAGAGATATCAGGACGAGTAATAGAGAGATAAGACAAAACTCCAATCATTTGTCTGTATGAGTTGGATCTTGCAGAGCTTCTCCATCATCTTTTTTCTTTTTGACATTTATAACTTCCAGAGTATCAACCCATTTTTCATCCGAGAGTCTTGATCGTTCAATGTTTTCTAGTGCGTACTTAGTCTGTGACAAAAAATAACCACGAGGTGAGTAAGCCACTTCTATTCCAAGAAAATATCATAAAAAACCAGGATCTGTCATATCAAAGTTGTCTTTAAGCACATCTTTGATATGGTTAACTCCCTGCTTGTCACTTCCTGTGATTATCATATCATTTACGTAGAATAGCAATATCACCATTCTTACACTGGAAGACTTAACAAATAACGTAGTGTTAGTAAAACAAGATTTAAAATGAAGTTGTGTCATCACACTACTGAACCTATTATACCAAGCTTTGGGAGCTTGTTTTAAGCTATACAAGGCTTTTCGTAACCGAAGAGTTTTTCAACAACAACAACAACAACAACAACTACGCCTTCATCCCAAAACAATTGGGGTCAGCGATATGAACCAAAAAAGAAATTCATTTTGGGTCTTCCACATGAATCCTTTTCCTCCAATCATTTCTATCCAACGCCATGTCCTCGGTGAGGTTCAAAGCATTCATATCCTTTCCTATCATCTCCATCCAAGTCTTCCTAGGCCTACCCCGACCTCTTTTAACTAATATATTTTCCCATTTCTCCAACCTTCTAACTGGAGCATCATTAGGCCTTCGCCGAATATGTCCAAACCACCGTAAACGATTCTCTCGCATCTTATTTTCAATGGGTGCAACACCTACCTTCTTACGTATCTCTTCGTTCCGAATCTTATCTTTTATTGTATTTCCACACATCCATCTAAGCATCCGCATCTCAGCTACACTCATTTTTTGAATATGATGTCTCTTGGCAGCCCAACATTCCGTACCATATAGTAAAGCGGGTCTAATAGTCGTCCTATAAAACTTTCCCTTCAACCGCAATGGCATTCTACGATCGCACAACACTCCAATAGCACTTTTCCATTTCATCCACCCAACCTTTATCCTATGATTTACATCTCCATCAATTTCTCCATACTTTTGAATGATGGATCCCAAATATTTGAAATAATCATTCACCGGTATATCTTGCTCACCAAGCTTCACTACACTCCCATCACTACTTCGTTGCTTACTAAACCGACATTCCATATATTCAGTCTTACTCTTACTCAACTTAAAACCTCTAGCTTCCAATGTCTGTCTCCATAATTCTAACTTAGCATTAACCCCAGCTCTAGACTCATCAATCAAAACAATATCATCAGCAAACAACATACACCACGGTACATTTTCTTGAATTGATCTCGTAAGCTCATCCATCACTATCGCAAATAGGAAAGGGCTTAAAGCAGATCCTTGATGTAACCCAACCGTTATCGGAAAATTGGTTGTCACCCCTCCACAAGTGCGGACATTGGTTACTACTCCTTCATACATATCTTTAATTATACTAATGTACTTGAGAGAAACACCTTTCTTCATCATTGTCCACCAGAGAACGTCCCTAGGTACTCTATCGTATGCCTTCTCTAAATCAATAAAAACCATATGCAAATCTTTGTTCCTCTCTCTATATCTTTCAATAAGTTGTCTAAGAAGATGTATAGCTTCCATAGTTGATCTTCCAGGCATAAAACCAAATTGATTCTCCGATATCATGACAACCTTCCTCAACCTAGACTCAATCACCCTCTCCCAAAGTTTCATAGTATGACTCATGAGTTTTATACCACGATAGTTTGTGCAATCTTGTATACCACGAGAGTTTTTCAATGTGCTAAATTCAAACCTGGTGGAGGATCCATGTCGACCTCCTCATTCAGTTACCATTCAAAAGGCATTTTTTACGTCTATTTGAAAGATAAGCCATTTTTTAATTGATGCTATAGAAATGAGAGTTCTCACAGTGGCCATTCGAGCAACTGGAGCAAATGTCTCGTCGTAGTCTATTCCATATTTTTGACTGTATCCCTTGACTATTAACCTAGTTTTGTATCTTTCTAATGTTACATCTTATTTAGTTTTTATCTTGTAGACCCATCTACATCCTATGATTTTCCTTTAGGCAATGTATCGATTTCCTAAGTTTTTGCCTTTTCCAAAGCTTTTAATTCATCATTCATTGCCTTACTCCATTCTTGATGATTTTTAGCCTCATGGTAAGATGGTTCTGAATATGAGTGTATGACCATTAAGCATGATCTATACCTTGGTTTAAAGGAATCATAGGATACAAATCTACTAGGAGCTTTTGAAATTCTTATGGATTTTATAAGACTAGAAGAATCTACATCTTGATTTTGAGAATACCTTTCTAAAACACATGGTGGATGACTTTCGGTACGTCGAGTATAGGTTTGTATGTTATTATGAGATAAATCTATATTATTAAGATCCTAATTCGCATCATGAGTGTCTTCATCTTCACGCTCATGCATGTCATGAAGGTCTTCACACCCTTCATGTTCATTGACAATATAAAAAAAAACGTATAGTCACAACTTTCTTGGTTTTTTTCCTTGCTAAAATCAATTTTATTTTCAAGAAAAATGACATTTCGAGAAACATATAATTTGTCTCTTTCAATGTCATAACATCTATATCCTTTTTTATCTTCGGCATAGCCGAAAATAACACAAGGGATTGCTTTTAGAGAAAGTTTGTTATTCTTATTGGCAAGGACAAAACATTTACATCCAAAGACCCTTAACCTTTTATAACCTTTTATAATCGTTTAGATGTTTTAAAAAGTTTTTCAATAAGAGAGATATTTTCAATGTTTTTAAGGCATTTTATTTATCAAATAGACTGCCATAAGGGCGGCTTCGGCCCAAAAAACTTTTGGAACATTTCTAGACACAATAAGTGTTCTAGTGGTCTCAATAATATGTCTATGCATCCTCTTGGCTAGTTCATTTTGTTGAGGAGTGTATGAACAAGATTTTTGATGAGCAGTCCCATGTAGGCTAAGATAATTCTCGAATTCTTTTGACACAAATTCTCCCCCGGAATCGGTTCTAAAGATTTGAATATTAGTTTTAAATTGATTCTTTACGTAGCAATGAATTTTTTTAAAACAATCAAATATTTTCGATTTTTGTTTTAGAAAGAATATCCAAGAATGTCTACTATAATTATCCACGAACACAACATAATAGAATGCACCTTCTTTGGATACAACTAGAGCCGGTCCTCATACATCCGAATGTACTAACTCAAATGGATTTTTAGTTATAAGATGTCTTGGTCCAAAAGGCAAAGACTTCATTTTACCAAGAATGCAATTTTCACATACAAAATCTCTTTCTTTATAACTTGAAAGAAATGAAAACAAGTGTAATTTGGTCACGCTAGGATGTCTTAGCCTTTTGTGCCAATTTTCTATATCTTTCTTTTCCATAAAATTACAAAAAGTTTGTTTTGATAACTCAAGATTGTCCATTACACAGAGATCTCCTCTTCTATGGCCTCACCCAATCGGCTTCCCGGACTGGAGATTCTGTATTAAATAATCATTAGATGAAAATAGTACTTTGCAACCATGGTCCGTAATTTTTGAAACCAATAAAAAATTTAAATTTAATTTTGGTACTACTCTAATATTTGGTATGTGAAAGATTGATGGTTTTTGAAAAATTCTAAAACTTTTGATTTTCAAGGACATTCTATCGACGGTTGAGACATAAGAGTTATTTGGGTTAGAATTACATTCGGATAATCTGGACTCATTTGGAGTCATATGAAAAGAAGCACCAGAATTTAGGATCTAAGAGGTCTTACTAGGGTCACCACTTGTGGATACGACCGCTCCAGAGAAAAAAGAGGCTTGAGCTTTAAGCATAGGTTGTAGCGCCTCCATCAGTTGAGCCAAAGATAGCGAGCCAATACATTTGGAGTCGTCTACATCACTCCTTTCAACCGAAACAACTCTTTTGTCTTCTCTATGATCATCCTTCTTTCTTTTGGGATAAAATGGCTTGATGTGTTCCGGTTCATAAGAGTGATAGCCAATGATTTTTTCACCTCTTTTTATATTCATGGTCACCCCTCTTTTCATTTCTTTCGTAGTTGGGGTTTCTTCTATTCTCATTTTTTACAAAATAAGGAGGTTTATAGCTTCTAGTATGATTACCGAGCTTTGACATACCAAGCACGAATTCTTCATCTTTTGAAGCAGAAGGCTTCTTCAATATATTTTCTTCCATAGTCAATTCTTCAAGAGTTTCTACTATGGAGGGTATACCTCCTCTACGAAGGAGAGCCGGCTTGGTTCCTTCAAATTTGGGGCCCATTAATAAATTGGTAGAAGTGCTCCGTTTTAATTTAGTTTTCACGGAGTTCTAGATCTTGTGGGCAATGCCATTTTGGCTCAAGAAGATCCAATCTATCCCAAAGAAAAGAGAGTGTATTGTAGTATTTCCTAATGTTCATCTCTTCTTGAGTCATGGTTCTTACATTTTTTTGAACATTACATATGTGAGCAATATCTTTAAGACTATACATATCTTTAAGATATTTCCACGCATCACTAGCGAAATCAAATTTCGCCAAACTAGAACACTTGTGGATGTCCACACTATTGATGAGCCATCTAATTATCTTGGAATGACCCATCTTTCATTCTTTCCATCTTTTTTCATAATCGAAAACGACTTTAGCCATTTCCTCTCTTTGAAGAGCAACTTCCTTCCCATTCTTGATTTTAGTAAGAATGGGCTTAGCCTCTTTTTCGGTACTGTCCATCAAACCCCATGGCCTTTATTCTCATATTTTGTGATTTATTATGGATGCCCACATCACATAATTTGTATCATTTAGGCGTACGGGAACAAAGACTATTACTTCCCTTTCATTCTCCGTTCTTTTACAATGAGAGAGAGAGAGAGAGAGAGAGAGAGAGAGAGAGAGAGAGAGAGAGAGAGAGAGAGAGAATGTAATACAAAATTTGCTTGAGTGATGGTGCGCTTCCTAATGCAACAATCCACGATTCGTTGTATTCACCAATCTCACGATCCTCCTCTTGACGTTATCAGGATCTTCCTCTTAAAAAGTTGCTCTTGGAACCCCAAAACTCTGATACCATGTAATGAAATGGATTCAACCCAATAAACATGCAAGAACACACTTTCAATCAAGTAGAATACTTGACTGAATAATCAAACCACCCACACAAGGGTCAAATAACTTTGTTATTGCATAGAGACACTCATAAATGAGTTAAGAATACAAGGCCACAAGAGGCCTATTTATAATACATATGAAGCCAAGAGGGTGCAACTCCATATGGCTGTTGGGGCTGCACCCAAATGTGACCGTTGGGGCAGCTCCAACAACTATATGGAGCTGTCCCATCAGTCTTGAAAAAGACAAAAATAAAAATAAAAAAGTAAAAGGACAAAATAAAATACAAAAGGAAAATAAAAAATATCAGTCCCTAATGGGCTGACACTTATTACAGTGAAAGGACCGAAATACCCCTGATGGGTATTTCGGTTTACTAATATATATATATATATGTATATATCTTAACACACACATCTGTGTGTAATGCAAACTCTTGAAAATCAATTCTAAATTACTATATTTAAAAACATCAAAAAATGATACTAAGTTGAAATGAAATGTAATTGATAACAAATTTTAAAAGAGAAAGAAATGCAAGTGAATACAAAATAAGTATTCAAGATTATAAAAGGAAATAAATAAAGTTATGACACAATGTTGACTGTCTAACGTTGGTTTGACCATGACATTGAAGTTTTTAGTTGGATAGATCGTTGATTTGATTCTGGGACAATGGCTTGGATGGTCTTCTGCAACACGTACAAATATAATATACATAACCTTATTCCATTCTTTAATACACATAAGGTTGCTCAAACCTCGGCGTTGCTCAACAAGGGTCGCGGGGGGTGGGGGTGGGGGTGGGGGTGGGGGGGGGGAAGGATCTTGTCTATTTTCAGATGTCTTTCATGGGCATATATCTACCGTTTCTGTTATAGGTTGCTTTTATATGTGTTATTATTGTTGAGAAGCAGTCACCGTACATATGCATATGGGTAGTTTGGTAACTACTTAATAGGTCGAGGACATTATTGTAAATAAGTTGTTTAAGTCTAATCTCTCTATTTAAGTGAGATTAGACCTAAAGAGTAAATATCAATTCTTCCTCTCTCTCTCTCTTCTTTGATTTGCTAGAAACCCTAGCCGACTTCAACATGGTATCAGAGCAGGACTTAGCTTTGGGCGCCTGACTTAATCGATCCACACGCTGATCGGGCGGCATTGTGTACATCGTAAAGAGCGATATGAAGCATCTCTAGCAGGAACGCAGATCGGGTGGCGCTGGGTGCAACGACTACAATGATCGCCGTGTATAGAGTGTACAACGATCTGAAACCTCTCCAGCTATCAGGAGCATGATCGAGTGGCGCTGTGTGCCAGCGCGAACAACGATTTGAAGCCTCTCCAGCAGGAACGCAGATCGGGTGGCGCTGTGTACAGTGACTACAACGTCTACAACGAGTGCTGTGCGTGTAGTAGCTGGTATGTGCGTGTAGCAGCAGGGAGACCCTGACTGTGTCAATGGTGGCTGATGATGGTTGTGTGGATGTCGAAAAGGCCTGCAGTCTCCATCATGATGCAGTCGTGGTATGCAGGTTGTCGAATAATTTTTTTCGTGGTCGTGGTATGCATCTTGTCGCAACGTTTTTTAAGGTGAATAGTTCAGATTTTATCAGGGTGATTAAAGTCTGGTAGAGTCGGCTTCTCAGTTGGTAGTTGGTGTGCACGATAGTTTTGGATCTGAACAACGTATTACAGTTTTTTTGTATATCAGATTTTAGCAGTATGATTAAAATCTGTTTGAGTCGGCTTCTCTGTTGGTAGTTGGTGTGCACGTCAGATTCGAGTTTTCAGCAGTTGGTAGTTCCGTGTGGTTGTATTTTCATGGCTGAAATGCAGAAGTCAGACATGAAGACCGAAACTGTGTCTGATTATAAAGCCTTTGCAAACCCATTTTCATATGGATCATCTGTAAAGTTGGATGATACTAACTATGCTAGATGGTCGCGTACGTTCATGATGTCTGTTTCATGGCATCGTAGAAAACATATTTTGTTGGAAAATGAGCCTAAGGACAAAACTAAAAAGTATACTACAGGGGAAGAGGACAATGATATTTTCATGTCTTGGATTATAAATAGTGTGCAACCTCACATAGCCGACGAGCTTATTTATTACACCTCTGTAAAACGAATGTGGGATAATTTGCAAGATACTTATTCTCAAGAAATTAATGTTAGTTGTATTCTTCAAGTAGAACAAGAGATCTATAAATTGAAGCAAGAAGAGCAAACTCTAGCCCAGTATTATGCCTCCGTGAAGGCAACTTTTGAGAGACTAAATGCTCATACACCATTATGTTGTGACAAACAAAAACTACACCAGGAGCATACCATGGTCGCACAGTTCCTGACTGGCTTGTCAGCTGAATTCTCAGTTTTCAAAGTTCAGATGTTGACCGACTCAGATGTTTCCACTCTTGCTGAGGCATATAATCGACTGAGCAGGCTTGCCATGTCCCTTCCTTCATCTTAATCGGAATCACAAACCTCTGCTCTGTCTGTTTTCTATAGTCGAGGCCAAAGTTTTCTTCCTAATTCTCGAGGTCGTGGACGTGGTCGAGGCACGGGAGGACGAGGCAAGCTCCAGTGTACCTACTGCTGGAGATTTGGGCATTTAGAAGATAGATGTTTTGACAAGAATGGACGACCTCCCGCATCTTCAGCTAAAGTTGTTCCTATAACACAAGTGGCCAAACCCGAGTCCCCCACTGTTCCTCCTAGTGATTCGGTTACACTCACTCGTGCTGAGTATGATGATTTGTTGGCACATATTTCGTCTAGTTCCCCCGTGGCTGATATTGCATGCTCTGCAGGTGATGAATTATCTTGTCAAGGTAGTAGGTGGATCATTGATTCAGGGGCATCTAGTCATTTGTGTGGAAATGAATATGATTTTTCAAATTTGAATAGTGTTGCTAATCATAAAAAGGTTGTTCTTGCCGATGGGAGTTCCTCTCCCATTGTTGGCCAGGAAAATATCTTCATCTCCCCTACTCTTCAGTTACCAAATGTTCTCCATGCCCCTTCATTCCCTCAAAATTTGTTATCTGTTAGTCGTGTTGCAAAGGAATTGAATTGTCGAGTAATATTTGATCCTGCCTGTTGCACTTTTCAGGACTTGCTGACGGGGAAGGCGATTGGTGGAGGCTATGACGAAGGTGGAGTCTATTATCTACACCAACCAGTTGGCTCTGTTCATATGGCAGTTGAGTCCTCTTCTAGTCCGTTGCTTTGGCATCATCGTCTTGGCCATCTTCCGTTGCTTAAATTGCGTAGGGTTATTCCTCATATCTCGCCGTCCACTACTCTGCTGTGTGAAGCATGTCAGCTTGGGAAGCATCATAGGAGTTCATTTCCGTCTAGTCAGAGTCCTTCAAGTCAAAATTTGTTTGATCTTCTTCATGTTGATGTTTGGGGTCCAAGTAGAATTCCTAGTCGTTCTAAGTGTCATTATTATTTAGTCATTGTAGATGATTTTTCCAGATTATCTTGGGTATTCTTGTTAAAAGATAGGGCAATTTTATAAAAATCTTGGGATCCAACCTCAGACTTCTTGTTCTCATACCTCGCAACAGAATGGAGTAGCGGAGCGCAGGCATAGACACATTCTAAATGTTGCCCGTTGCCTTATGATCCAGTCTAATATGCCTGCGTCTTACTGGGGAGATGCGGTTTTAACTGCGGGATACCTAATAAACCGTATACCTTCAACCTCTGTGGGGGATCGTATTCCCTTTTAAATTCTCAGACCTGAAGCTCCTCTTTTTCCTATCTCTCCAAAGGTGTTTGGCTGTGTGTGCTTTGTTCATAAACTTGGTCCCAACCGAGATAAATTGTCACCCCAATCTATAAAATGTGTTTTTGTTGGGTATCCCAAGCACCAAAAAGGATATCGTTGTTATGATCCTATATCCCAGAGAGAGTATGTTTGTGCGGATGTTTCCTTTTTTGATTCTATCTCATATTTTTCTAGTACTCCAAGATTACATGCTAGTCAAGGTGATTCCTTCCCTCTTCCTGTTCCTCCTTTTCCATTAGAGTCTGTTAGTCTTGAGCCTCTTGTTCCAAGTCCGACTCCGTCTCGTTACAAAAATCCTCGTGGTGTACACACAATGAGCTCCACCCAACTCTATGCCTGTGCCATCAGCTTCTCTAGAGGTGAGTGTTCATGACCCTACTGACGATCCTATTGTTGATGGTGATTTACCTATTGCTCTTCAGAAAGAAAAAGGCAATGTACACTTCATCCTATTTCTCAGTTTGTTTCCGAGGCAAGACTTGGTGAAAATATGAAGAATTTTGTATTAGCATTATCTGCTGCATCAGTTCCTCTCAATCATCATCAAGCTCTTCTGGACCCCAAATGGGTGAAGGCCATGCAGGATGAAATAGATGCACTGCTTTCTCGGAGAACATGGGACTTGGTTGATCCTCCACCTGAGGCTGATATTGTTGGTTGTAAATGGGTCTATACTATTAAGTATAACTCAGATGGATCGATTGAAAGGTTTAAAGCCCGTCTGGTTGCGAAAGGCTATACTCAAACTTATGGGCTGGACTTCTTTGAAACATTCTCTTCGGTTTCTCGTCTTGGGACTATTCGTTTTGTTTTGTCAGTCGCAGTGCATCATGGTTGGTCTCTATGTCAGCTTGATGTGAAAAATGTCTTTCTATATAGAGACTTGGAGGAGACAGTTTACATGCTTCAACCTCTGAGGTTTGAAGTTCAAGGGGAGTGTCATAAGGGATGCAAGTTGAATAAGGCAATCTATGGTCCCAAACAGAGTCCCCGTGCGTAGTTCTCCAAACTGGCTGATGTAATGTCAGCATTTGGGTTTGTCCGATCTGCCTCTGACCACTCTCTTTTTATTAAAAAGACTTGCATAGGGATTGTGGTCATGATAGTATACGTTGATGACATTATAGTCACAGGAAGCTGTGAAAAAGACATCTCTGAGACAAAGTCCCATCTTCAGAAACACTTTGTGACTAAGGATATGGGACCACTCAGATATTTCTTAGGCATAGAGGTTGCAAGGAGTAAAGAAGGATCGGTTCTGTCACAACGGAAATATGTCTTGGACCTGCTGAAGGAAACGGTGATGTTAGGTGCCAAACCTGCAAGGATTCTTATGGATCCCAAGTCTCATCTGTTTAATGAAAAATCTGAGTATGTGGACAGTAGCCGTTATCGCTCATTGGTTGGCAAGCTATTATATGTGACTGTGACCAGACCTGAAATATCTTTAGCCGTGAGCAAGATAAGTTAATTTATGGACAAACCTACAAAGGCTCACTGGGAGGCTGCAATGATGATTCTCAAGTATCTAAAGTTCTTCCCTGGTAAAGGACTATGGTTTAAACAAAACCCTTCTTTAGATGTTACTGCCTATTCAGATGCAGATTGTGCAGGGTCGGTTGTTGATAGAAAGTCTACAACTGGATTTTGTGTGTTTGTTGGAGGGAATCTGGTTACTTATAGAAGTAAGAAACAAACTGTTGTTGTCAGGTCGAGCGCTGAGTCAGAGTATCGGCCTATCGCTCAAACTGCTGCTAAGGTGATGTGGATTAAATCTGTGTTGATTGATCTCCAAGAGAAAGTCTCATTACCTATGAAGATGATATGTGATAATAGAGCTGCTACTTATATTGCAAATAACCTAGTGTTTCATGAACGAACAAAGCATATTGAGGTGGATTGTCATTATGTACGTGACCTGGTCCAGACTAGGTACATTTGCACCAAGCACATACCTTCAGAGAACCAAATTGCTAATGTCTTCACTAAACCCCTAGCGAGTTCAAATTTTTCAAAATGTTGTGACAAGCTGAGCATTATTGATATATATGCTCCAGCTTGAGGGGGAGTGTTGAGAAGCAGTCACCATACATATGCATATGGGTAGTTTGATAACTACTTAATAGTTCGGGGGCATTATTGTAAATAAGTTGTTTCAGTCTAATCTCTCTATTTAAGTGAGATTAGACCTCATGAGTAAATATGAATTCTTCCTCTCTCTCTCTCTTCTCTGATTTGCTAGAAACCTTAGCCGACTGCAACAATTATCTTGAATGAACAGTGTGTCTACTGCTCTCAGCCAATGTGACTTTTTGTTATAATCACATTCATCTCTAAATAAGCTGAGGGTTGAAAGAAACCATGTGGGAGAGTAACCTCCTAGTGTCATGCATACTCGGTCTTGCTATTCAACTTTTTTTTTCCATTTGTAGGCTCAATAGTTGATTTTACCTTGGCAATCATTCTTATGGAATTTAAAGTGTAAGCAACTAATTTTCATTTGTAACACAAACAATACATGATAAATATTGATATTTCATTTATGAGGCTTCGGGTTGCCATGCAGAATCTCGCTCCTACTAGGTGCCAAAATTTGTGGTGCTTTCCATTGTGGGAAATATTGTTTTCAGTTCTGTGCTTGCATATAATCCTATTGAGAGTGCAATTTATAGGTTGCTTGGATTTTTTATCGTTGTAATGTGCTGCAAAAAACATGCAAAAAACAGTACCATATGATCTTGATGTCTTTGTTGTCTATGATTATTTTTCCAAGCACTTATATTTTAGTCATGAACGCTTGCAGCCATGGAGCAATCCTAGTTGGCCACGAAATCACTATCCAGGTTAGTGCTAGTCTAGAACTTCTTTCTTTATAAGATCTAATTGTTATCGTTAATTGCATGGGGTGCTTTATTTCCTTGATGCATGCCACTATTGGTAAACATCTTATGTGATGCCTGTGCAGTTTTGTGCCTTAAACATGTAATTTTTGTTACATGAATTTGGGATCCAATAGAATTACAAGATAAGAAAAATTGGATCATTTCCTGGAATTTCCCAAAAATATATGACTTACCAGTTTGGCATGATCTTCAGTCTGATTTGCATGAATTAGTTGGGTTTCTTAAACACTAATAACTTATTTTGATAATAAACACTAATAATATCGCTGTCGCAACCCAGCAGCAGTTACTTTTTTAAAACTGTTAGTGTAGGGGTATTTGGGGATTTTTTAAAAAAGGGATACAAATGTCATTATTGTTTTTTTAACATGTTTCTTTTGGTATAAGGTTTATAACTTTTTCCTTTAGGGTTTAACTTTAAGTCTTTTAAGTAACAAGGCCTAAGGGGGGTCTTTTGACCTTGATCCCCGATAATCGACACTCAGGGCTGCGACAGGGAAAGAAGGAAGAGAAAGAGGAAGGGAAGGAAGAAAAGAAGGAATGAAAGAAAGAAAGAGGAAGGGAAGGAAGGAAAGAAAGATGAAAAGAAAGGGGGCTGTCGGTGGCTGCCTTGCAACAGGGGGAAGAAAGGAAGAGAAGAAGGGAAGGAAGAAAATAAGGAAGGAAGGAAGGAAAAAAAGGGGAAGGGAAGGAAGGAAAGAGGAAAAGAAGCAAGGAAAGAAAGCGGAATGGAAAGGGGGGCTGTCGTTGGCTGCCCTGAAACATCTATTTTTTCTTATTTTTCCTATTGTTTTTCAATTTTTTGTTTTATTTTTTAAATCCTGAGATTTTCTCAAAATTTATTGGAAAACCTATGATATCCTGATATTATACCTTGTCAAGATATATCTGATACCGATATTTGTGACTATGATCTTCACCAATGCCTTTTTTAATTTTTTCTCAATTATAGTCATAAATATTGTTCTTGGATTTTCTTGCAAGGAAAGCCTTGTTAAATTTAAAGAAAAATTATTTTATTTTTGAAAAATATCAAGATTAATTTAAAAATAAACTGCAACATATAAATGTAAGAAATAAAATAAAAATATTTGAAAATATAAAGATAATATAAGCAGTATATGTATTAAAATTGCATTAAAATTATGATCAAATCACAATTTTCACATTTTATGAATTCATCACAATAAAACCACAATACATTCAATTGAAAGCCAACACCTATGACTATCATTTCAACTTATTGCAACTTTGCATTGTCACTTTAGATAACAAGTTTGTGGATTTAACGTTTATTTTTCATTGTTTAAGCAACCAACATTGAATTCATCTTACCATGTAACCATAGTAGCAAAAATTTAAAACGGGAAATTATCGGCCGTGTTTTTCTCATGAGATTTTAAAAAGTTCTGTTCTTTACACTTTTTTTTTTGGGAAAATCTTGACTAATGTTAATTAAACTAAAATTAAAATCTATAAGGCAAAATTGGAAAAAGAAAAAAAAAACTAGATACCATTAAAGGTTTTATTTCAAAACTCTAATTAAAAGTAATTAATTTCCACTTTCCAAATCTCCAATTTTCCTTATCACTTTCCAAAGTTTGTTTTTGGGAAAACGATCTCTTTGGTCTTAATAAGTAATCAATGAGAGAGCAACAATTAGTTAGCCTAAAATGATGCATGCTACTTAATGCATCTTAACTAATTCTGATTTCTAGAAATGGTTAGTTGCATGCATGCATTTTTTGTAAAGTTTTCTGTTAAAAATGTGAATATAGAGATAAAATCATGATATAATGATGAAAACAATTTTATCACGATATTTTGGAAATATTGCATCATATGGTCATTTTTAATGAACAAGTAAACTAGTAATCACTACCTTTCTAAGTTCTAAATCATAAAATGCAATTAATGCATAACATAACAAAATAAACTAATAAAGAAGCATACCTGAAATTTTCAAATTTCAAATTTTAACCTATTGCAAACATCATTTTGTAATATTTTGGAACTAATAGAAACTATAAAATGGACAAACAATTAAAAATTTATCTGCAAACTTCAAAATAACTAGTAAATGTTTCACATTTCAGTGATTTCACAACTTTATATGTTCAAAATGTCAGAATTTAGATAAGTTTCGAAAAAAGGGATCTATATTTGGATTTAAGAGTACAAATCAGAGTTGCCAGTTCGGGAAGCGGAAGCGGAAGCGGGAGCGGGAGCGGGAGCGGGAGCGGGAGCGGGAAGCAAGACACATCCAAAATTTTAGGAAGCAGGAAGCGCGGGACGACTTAGAAGTGAAACAAGAATCATCTAGGAAGCGAGGGAGAAGCGCAAAAAGAGAAAAAAGTAAGAAAAATAAAAAAACATAAAAAAATAAAAAAATAAGGGAAAGCGAGCTTCCCCTATTTTGAGCACACCACAATTTTTTTGGCCTTTCCCCGCACATTTTGGAAGCGACACGTTTCACTCTTCCAAAACGCGCTTCGGGGAAGCGCTTCCCCATATGGTATGGCGCTTCTGGTAACCCTGGTACAAATCATGATAATCATCTTCTCCATCATCTCCACTGGACACCAAATCCATCATCTCAACTGAGTCCTTATCCTCATTGTCATTAGTAGCTTGCACTTGTGTTGATGAACCAACATCTTCATTCTCTTGATCTTCATTATTTTGTTCTTCACACCTTACCAATTCATTGTCCATATTCTCTTGTTGAGAATCATCATCCTATATTTGTAAGAGAAGAAAATCATGAGAAATATTTAAATTTTCGAAGATACTCCTACCCAAATGCTCATTATAAACTAACAAAAAGGTAACATATTAAATTATTAATGTAATAATGTATTATACACTTAAATCCTTAAATTGATAAAAAATAAAATAAGCAAATAACAAACACTTCACCAGCCACACCATTTTCTGCATCTTGTGTGATCTAAGGGTCAATTGGTTTGTCTAAGAAAATATTTGTAAAGTGTCACAGGATTGGAGTTTCCACCACTCAAGACTTGCTTTTCCCTTAGTGTCAAGTTGTATTGAACATAAACTAGATCATTCAATCATTTTTGCTGCAACCTATTGCGCCTCTTTGTATGCACTTGATCAAATGTGCTCCAACTGCTCTCACATCCACTGGAAGAACAAGTTTGGCTAAGGATGAGTATTGCAATTTTTTGGAATTCTGGAGTACATCCTCCTTGTTCTTCCCACCATATTGCTAAAAAATGAATAATTAACTATAAGTTAATATTTTTATGAAACAATGGAACAACCATCAAGTTACAACTTACATACTTGGTGGAAATTGAAAAATCAATATTAATATAAAATTACAAACACAATATCTATGCACCTGGTAGTTCTTTGTTTCTAGTCTTCACCGCCAAAGGTTGACCAAAATCTGAGGTAGCACATGTAAAATCTTTGATCTAAAGAAAATTATGAAATCAATAAATAATTTTCATATTCATGTTTTATGAATAATTGAATATATATGCATATTACAATATAATATATACCTTGAACTTTGAAGTTATACAAAAAAAGTACCTGAAGGGTTGCATCCACTGCTTTATTTTGATCAGGCTCTAGGCGCAAAATGCATTGCTTCAAGTCACGTCGAATCTTAGGATGCTGAGAAAAACATCATGTCATCAACTGTGAAAGTATCTTCAATAAGATACTATGATCAAGACCTTAATATTTTTGATGATAAAACACTTGCACTCATGCACAATAAGAACTCTTAGATCACTTGTGCACAAAAGCACAACCCACTAAATCTCACAAATGATCAAAAGCATAAAAGAATAGGAAATCTTTATTAATCACTTGGGCTTTGACCCAAAGCCTTAAGATTTACAAGGGGAGAACCCCTATTTATAAAACCCAAAAAGGAGCCTTAGAGGGGCTCCACTCATAGACGTTGGAGCCCCTCCAACGGTCACAAATGTGACTGTTGGAGGTGCCCAACGTCTATTTGAGTGGCCCCCCCAAGGTGACTTTTGGGAAAAAACAAAAAGGAAAAATAAAAAAGAAAGAAAAGAAAGGAAAAAGAAAAAGAAAAAGAAAAAAAAAAGAAAAAGAAAAAAAAAAGAAAAAGAAAAAGAAAAAGAAAAAGAAAAAAAAAGAAAAAGAAAAAGAAAAAGAAAAAGAAAAAGAAAAAGAAAAAGAAAAAGAAAAAGAAAAAGAAAATTACAATTACATTCAAGAAAATGAATGTGCGTAAAAGTGTGAAAAAGACTAAATTACCTCTATAACTAAAATAAGGATATATATATTTTATATTTATATATATAAGTGGATAGATACATATACATATATATCATATATGTATATGTATCATCCTTTATATATATAAAATATATAAGATTACAAGATTTCGGTACATAATTTAACACCCCCCCCCCTCAAACTTAGGGCATGATGATCGAAAGTTTGCCAAGGAGGAAATTGAACCGCGGAACACACAAAGCTTTGGTGAAAAAATCTGCCAACTAATATTCTGAAGTTACATATGAAAGATCTATAACTCCTTTCAAATACGCTTCCCGAACATAGTGACAATCCATCTCAATGTGTTTAGTCTGCTTATGAAAAGTATGATTCTTGGCAATGTATATTGCACTCTTGTTATCACAGCATAACTTGGTGGACCCTTCTATTGTGATCCCCATGTCTTCTAATAGCTGATGAATCCATACAATTTCCATGGTAGTAGTCGCCATGACACGATATTCAGCATCAGTCGAGGATAGAGACACTTTTTGTTTTTTCTTACATCTTTATGAGATCAGCGAGTCTTCTAAAAACACACAAAAACTAGTAGTGGAGTGACAGTTATTTGGGTCACCTCTCCAATCAGAGTCAGTATACACAATTAATTTCAATTCAGAAGAAGATGATACGAATACTCCCTTGTTTAGTGTACTCTTTATGTATCTCATAATCCGCAGGATGACACTCATGTGAACTGATGTTGGTGCATGTTGGATCTGACTTGCAGTATGAACTGCATGAGAAATATCTGGTCTAGTAATACTCAGATACATCATTGATCCCACAAGCCACCTGTAGGGGGTGGGATCAGAGAGAGGAATGCCATCATCGATCTTCATTTTAGCTTCTACTATAGCAGGAGTTTCACAAACCTTATCATCCGTAATACATGACCTGTCAATAACCTCTTTAGTGTCACTCAGCTGCAAGCTTAGTTTGAGACAAAAAATACCCTCTATGAAAGTATGTTATTTCAATACCCAAAAAATAAGTTAGAAATTCCAAATCAGACATTTCAAATCTATCATTTTTTAACCCCTTTAGTGTCACTCCCGATTATTAGCATATCATCTACATATAAAGGCAGAATGACAATCCCTGCATTGGTTTTTTTAACAAATAAGGCAGTGTCAGTGAAACAGGATGAAAAATCATTTTCTATTATTACGGAGTTAAACCTATCATACCAAGCTTTGGGGGTTTGTTTTAAACCATAAAGTGTTTTGCGAAGGCGAAATACTTTCCCTTTGGGAGTCTCCATCCCTGGTGGAGCATTCATATATACCTCTTCATTCAGATCACCATTTAGGAAGGCGTTTTTAACATCCATTTGATAGATGTTCCATTTATTGATTGAGGCAACGGTGATGAGACAATGGACAATGACCATTCGGGTTAAGAGACGAAAGTTTCTTCATAGTTAATCCCGTATTCTTGACTGTAACCTTTTGTTACTAATTGAACCTTATATCTCTCATGAGATCCATCGCTTTTAGTTTTTACCTTAAATACCCATCTACATCCTATTGCTTTCTTACCCTTAGGGAGATCTTGAAACAACCAAGTCTTTGCCCTGTTGAGAGCTGAAAGCTCACGTTCCATTACTTTCAGCCATTCATCATTCTTTTTGGCTTCTATATATGAATGAATAGCGCTAAGGTAGGCTCTATGTTTAGGAGTAAATGAGTCATATGAAATAAACTTATAAGGCATCTTTCTACTTCTCTCAGTCTTTCGTAGGTTTTCATCATTGGTTGAGTTGGAACTACTAGGTTCACCGTATTTTTCAATTGCACTCCTAAAATTGTTTCTATCTCTATGGGTATATGTTATAGGATCTCTCAATGCTCCTTCATTACTATGTTGGGAGATAGGAGGATGGGAAGAGTCATCTTCTTTATCATTGACTTCATTATGAATGAAATCGTCATCACTATCATCATCATGTGCTAATATTTCAAATAAAAAAGAGTAATCCATGTTTTCTTCAAAGGGTTCACTCCTTTCAAAACCATTAACATTTTTCAGAAAACTCATATTTCTGGAAACGTATAGCTTATCATTCTTGATATCATAACAACGAAACCCTTTTTGGGTTTCAGAATATCCAAGAACGACACAAGCAATGGCTTTAGGTGAGAGCTTGTCATTCTTGTCAGTAAGAACAAAGCATTTACAACAAAAAATTCTCAACCGATTATAGTCGGGTTCTTTGGTATATAATTTTTCAAAAGGCGAGATATTGTTCAAGTTTTTAGAAGGTAGCCGATTTATCAGATAGACAGATGCTAAAGCCGCTTCATCCCAAAAACCTTTTGGGATGTTTTGAGAAACAAGTAATGTTCGAGTTGTCTCTATTATATGTATATGCTTCCTTTCGGCTAATCCATCTTGTTGAGGGGTTTTCAGATAAGATCTTTGGTGAAAAATACCATGACTTTCAAGATAATTTTTGAATTCACTTGAAAATTATTCTTCACCAGAGTCAGTTCTAAAAATTTTTAGATTACCATTAAATTGATTTTTAATCATCATATAATAGGTTTTAAAAATCGAGAAAACTTCATATTTGTGTTTAAGAAAATAAATCCAACAATATCTCATGTAGTTGTCAACAAAAATGACATAATATGCGAAGCCTCCTTTTGATAGAACGGGTGCCGGTCCCCATACATCCAAATGGACAATTTCAAAAGGTCTTGTTGTAAACATAGATCTTTGACAAAAAAGGCAATTTTTTTCATTTTCTCAAATATATAGTCGCTACAAGTGAAATCACTTTTACATAGACTTTTAACAAAAGGTAAATGAGAAATTTTTACAATATTTGGGTGTCCAAGTCTCTTGTGCCACACATTAATATCCTTTTGTTAGACAACATTACAAAACGAGTTTTTTGGAATTTGAAGGGAATCAACTTAGTATAGATCGCCCTTCCTATTCTCTAATCAATCTTCTGGACTGGTGATCCTGTATCCAACATTTGTTAGATGAAAACTTTATATCACACCCATGATCCGAGAGTTGAGAAACAAAAAGCAAATTTAAGTTTAATTTGGGTATACATTTAATTTTTGGAATAAAGAATAGGGTCTGGCCTCAATTTCGGCAGGTGCCGACTATGGTACTCTGCTGCGACAGGGATGCTGATCTGCGGGCCTGTGGTTGGGCTTGGACGAGACGGAGGATAAGGAGGCTATTAGCGATGG
Organism: Nuphar pumila; assembly: GCF_984573655.1. NCBI lineage: Eukaryota > Viridiplantae > Streptophyta > Magnoliopsida > Nymphaeales > Nymphaeaceae > Nuphar > Nuphar pumila. The sequence continues at coordinate 12,467,520 of NC_143265.1, read as the reverse complement.
TGGTTTCGGTATCGCCGTGAGATCTTGACCAACGTCCACCCATTAGGCTCCAGTTCTGTCATTCTTTCAAGGATCTTCGGTCTTGACCCACACTAGTTGCCGGTATGGGCTATAGATCCACACATGACACATAAATGAATGATGTTCTCATACGCCACCACCTATGTCTAGGGTCGGCTTGACTCGATCGTGATTTTGACCTTCGATGAGGGAATAAAATCCAGTGGAACTTTCATTCGCACCCTAGCGAATTGTCGTTGTTCCTTCGTTTTGGTGAAGGAGTCCGCTCCTAGGTAAGAGCAGGTTGTAGCTCAACAGTGATTGACTGAGTTTCTAACATTTTTGGATTTTGTTTACTAAGAATCCCTGCTTGGATATGAGCTTAATATCTATTTTTTTATAAATATCCAGGAGGTTTTCTGTTTAATCAATGGTCACTTTGTGTTTCAAAGGGATGGAATTTATGCTTTTGTCTTTTGTATGCATTACGTTCCAATGTTGGACTTCCTTTATTTGAAAGCATCACATTTTCTTGTTGATTAAATTAGGATAATTATTTTCATGGGTTTTAGATCAGTTGTACCATGTTAAGGTTTTTCCTTTTGATGGAAGTTATATTCCCCCCAAGATTTTTTTTTTAAATTCCGCAGCCCATTTCATAGGACAATTTTTTAAAAAAAAAAAATCCAAAAAAAATGGACCGAAATGACCCTGGGTGCGGTCAACTCACCCAGGGTTGGGTTGACCGCACCCGCGTCGAGTCGCGTCGACACGGGTGCGGCACCCTGCTAGCCGAATCCCTGTTACATAGCATATATATCATATATGTATATGTATCATCCTTTATATATATAAAATATATAAGATTACAAGATTTCGGTACATAATTTAACAATCAACATCATATTAATATAAATAGTGAAATAAACAAATAAAGACATTTGTTTGATAACTAGACATTTTTATTTTTACCTTTGAGAATTCAAGTGAATATTGAAATGCTGGATTTAAAAAATATCCTGCATCATGAAGAGGGTGGTGGAGTTGGTCCTCCCATCTTTTGTCAATCAAATCCCAATAAACTTTATACCTTCTTTCATCTCCACCATAGATATCTCTAATTTTCATTTTAGCCCTATTCATTGCCTCATATATGTACCCCATTTTGGGTTGATCATCACTATCCACCAACTGCAAGACTTGAAGTAGAGGTTCTATAGTTTTTACTAGCCCAAATGTTGTCTTTTAAAAGCATGTATCCATGATGATCTCTTCAACTACCTTTCCTTCTTCAAATTTTGAGAATCGAGAATTAAGTTAATTAACCCATTGATCGATTACAAACATCTTTATCAATGCAGCTTTATGTTCAAGTAAGCTTTGAAGCAAAATAAAATTTGTTGCAAATCTTGTTTCTACAGGTCTCAAAATCTCATTTTTGTTGGTAAAATCATTCCTCATTATGTGTAGCAACAACGTATGGTTGTATATAAATTTTGTTACTCTCATTGCCCTATCTGTGCATTTTTTCACCCTTTTAATCTTTCCAATATCTTCAATGATGAGATCCAAGCAATGAGCGGTGCAAAGAGTCCAAAATAAATTGTAATCCTTTTCCAACATGCTTCCAGCAACAGCAAAATTTGCTGCATTATCAAATGGAGAAGTTGAAAAATGAAAACATTAACATGTATAATTAAAATGTAGAAAAAGGATTAAAAGATAACAATTATTATGCTATATATTGAATTGGAGCAGGAAAGAGTAAACTGAAAATTGAAAATGAAAAACAATTATCAATTAAAAGGTTTGAAAGTTGAAACAATGAAATAATTACCTGCACAACATTCTCCTTTCCGACATGAAGCACCACTTGCTCTAACATCTTAAATAGATTGTTTGCATTTTTAACAATATGAAATGCATCAACGGATTTCAAAAAATATACTCCTTTTGGGCAATAAACTAAGACGTTGAGCAATGTTCTGCTCCTATTATCCTTCCAACCATCAACCATGATTGTGCAACCAGTTAAGCTCCATGACTCTTTAAACTCTTTTAAAGATCTTTCAATCTTTTTTATTTCATCATTTAAAAACCTTCTTGCAATTTCCTTTTTGCTTGGAGGTTTCAAAATTCAAACTAGGTCTGACTTCACCCACAACCCGTAACATCTCATGAAAATAGGGAGAACTGGCTGCATTGAATGGGATTGCAGCATGATAAAAAACCTTGAAATTGTTGTACACATTCTTTGTCTTGCTTGTTTATCCATTGCAGTTTTCAGGTTTAATTGTTTGAGAGGGATTAACTTAGGCATTTTGTCCACTACAAACTTGTCCAATGATCCTCCAATCTTTAAACCTTTCTGCGTATTCTCTTTTCTGTTTGAATCAGGTCTTAGTGCTATTGGAGTTGGAGTTTCTACAACAAAATTTCCTTTTTTCAATCTAGAGGCATTCAATGCATCTATGTTGTCATCTTCTTTATCATGCAAATCAAATGAAACCATGTCTTGCATCCTTCTATTTATGTCTGATCTTGCAGATTTATACCCTGAAAGATTTTCAAACATTGCTTCTTTAATTTCCTTTGAGACTCTTGCACATGGAAAAACCTCTCCTTTCACATGTGCAAGGTGTTGTTTTAACCTATTTATGCCACCAGACATCTCCTTTCTACAATAAGAACACTTAACTCTCTTCTTTTGCTTGTCAATGAGCAGTGCATGGTCCCAACTAGGATCTCTATCCTTTGTCTTAACTCTCTTCTTTTGCTTGTCAATGAGCAGTGCATGGTCTCAACCAGGATTTCTATCCTTTGTCTTGCGGACCTCTGATGCGTCTCCCATATTCTACAATCTACATGCCAATTTTTAGAAAAAATAAAAAAAATGTGCAGCATATAATTTAGTAGCATGCAGTATGCACCCAAAGACAAAAATTTGTGCAAACATCCCCAGTTGTGCAAAACTGTACACCATGGTTGCCAGTTGAGGAAGCGGGAGCGGGAAGCGATACGGGAAGCGGGAGCGGGAAGCGATACGGGAAGCGGGAGCGGGAAGCGAGGCACTTTCAAAATTTTAGGAAGCGGGGAAGCGTGGGACCACTTAGGAGCGATTCGGGAAGCGTCTCGGAAGCGACCTAGGAAGCGTCTCGGAAGCGAGGGGAAGCGAAAAAAATAAAAATAAAAAACAAAAAGTACAAAAAAATTGGAAAAAACAGGGAAGCGAGGGGAAGCGTGATGGGAAGCGCGCTTCCCATTAAAGGGAAGCGCGTCCCCCATTAAAGGGAAGCGCGCTTCCCAAAAAAGGGGGACGCTTCCCCCCACGCTTCGGAAGCGCGACGTTCCGCGCTTCCGAAGCGCGCTTCGGGGAAGCGCGCTTCCCCTTTTAGCTAGGCGCTTCCGGTAACCCTGCTGCACACTACACATTGCATACTTAATGATTACAAAGAAAAAAAGGTAAAAAATTCTTGAAAATTATAGGGAAAGCCCACACTGCACACACTGTTGGGCTTTTTTACCATTTTGTGTACCATGTTTGTGTGTGTGTGCAGTGTGGGATTGTGTGGACTGTGGACAACAAAATAAACCCCCAATAGTGTGCATCGTGCACACTGCGATATAAGGAAAGTGGGAAACTGATGCAGCAAGAAGGGGAGAACAACTAACCTCATGGATGCCGATGCTGAAGGTTGAGTTGCAATGAAGGGATCAACACTGTGCTGCTAACGGGCTGCTGTTGGCTGCTTCTTCAATGTATAGTCGGGGCAGCAAGCAATAACACAGAATCGACGTGAAACCAAGAAACGCTCGGAACAATGGGTCCGAACAACACTTTATTTGATGATTGACAATGCTTACACTTAAAGAAATGAATAAGACAAAACTCAAACAGAAAGTGGCTGGACTGCAGGGAATAAACAAATTAAAAAAAACATCAGAGAAAGGCAGTTGAGCAAAACAGAAAGGAAAAACCCAAAAGCTGCAGTAGAGTCAATAATTTTTGTGTAGCCGCACCCAACCCTAGGATGATCTTTTAAAGGCTTCAGCTGGATCCGGGTCTTTGGTCCGGTCCGGACCCGAGACCACTTCTGTGTGCTGCTGGATCTGGGTCGTCTAGGCCTGCGTTCCTCGTACTTGTCAGGAGTGCTCCATTCTGGCACCTTGGGTCCAACAGTGGTTTTTAAAAAAAAATTATTATTACTTATTTATTTATATAGTATTTCTAAAATACTCAAATATGCACATTTTTCTTTCGGATCCAATAACGGATCCCAGGCCCAAATTCACATAATTCTTTAAGTTTTAGTGTAAAATTCACATAACGGATCCCCCTGGATCCACTGCTGTCCACGCGACCCGGATCCAAACCGCAATCGGATCCGGCATCGCGGGTCGTGGTTCGGACCCGTACCCGACCCACACCCTGTTAAATGAAAAGAGGGGTTAAAAAGGGGGCAACCCGATATGGGTTGCCCGATAAAAAATTTTTTTTGAGAAGGGAAGCCCTCTCCCCTGAGATATCGGGTGTTAGGGTTCAGCCGAACCCTAACACCTAAGGAGATGGGAGGTAGGGGAGCACACGCAGCCGCCGGGAGGAGGAGGAGCTCCTTCCTTTTCGAGTGGCCATCCTCCTACAAAAGGGGACCCCGAACCTCTCTCTCTCAATCCCATTCTCTCTCTCTCAATATCCCATTATCTCTCTCTAACCCTCGGATCAAACCCCCCGAGTTCGGGCCTGCTGTGAGAAGCCCTGTCAGGAGACGCAACCGACCTCCTCTCGTAGCTGCCGCAACAACTTCGCCGGAAAATGGTAGGTTTCCTGTGACTGTTTTTTTTCAGGTTAATCATGGGTTTGGTGGAGTGTGGGTTGTCCAAAACCCAAATCAGTCGATTTGCAAGGGGGAAAAATCTCTAGTGTTGGGGTTTTCTGTCAACCCCAAACCGAAAACCCCAAATTTACAATTTGGGGGTTTCAGATTTTTTTTTAAGACAGAGCGTGGTGAGTGCGGGGGGGGGGGGGGGTTGTACCAAAAGTGGTTTATGTGATATCTTAAACTAAGGAATGATTCTGTGTTTAAATGTTGCGGCATCGTCCATCAAGATTCGGGGTAGGTTGTTGGTTACCTGTTGGTTTTCGGAGTGTGGTGTGAACGTTTTTTTTTTCTTGTCTTAGTAACTATATTAGCATCCTGAATGTATTTCATAAATTCTAAATCCCTGCATACAATATTGCACTCAATTAGTTGCATGAAACACGATAGTGCAAGATTCTTTTTGTCATTTTCCTGATATTAAGTTGTGGTGTACCCCGGGCAGCAGACATTTCACTAAATTAGGCACTTATTCTTATAGAGACAGGGTAAATTCAGGGTTTATGGCATATTATACTATTGTGCAGTTCGGGTGTGAGGTTCTTCTCAAAGCTAAATCGAATTTCTTGTTGTATAGGTTGTAGGGTAGCTAAATTATTAACAGTTTTGGTGCATTTGGCTGTATGGAATATGTTCCTTCTTTGTTTTCCTACGTAACAAGACATGTTATTGAATACTTATTTATTCTTTAAGGTACAGTAAATGGCTAAGTAGATAGTTATTGTGCAGGCTGTATTCTAGTTTAACTGAAATGTTAAATAACACTTGGTTCATATGGCTGAACAAAGTCTAGAGGGTTTTATTGTTTTCTTGCGTAACTCAGCATGCTATGCTATACTTAATTATTCGATAAAAATACAATTTTTATGACTGAGTGATCTAGTGATACCTAGTCGTCATGTCTCTGGTACATTGAATTTCCTGGGATGTATAACTGAGATAGGTAGAATGGGCTTACAGTTTTATTATTTTCGGCCTGTAATGTGCTACACATAAAAAGGTTATGTTTTGGTATGTTGGATTTTAAAATTTCAGTATGCTAGCTGAATTACCTAGTTGTCACTTCTCTTGTGCAAGAACTTTCTTGTGTTTGTATTACTGAAATAAGCTGAATGGGTTTTACAGTCTTTGTTATTAGATTCCACTTAAAACTGCAAGTCCTCTTACATTCCAATTTCTACCTTAGAGTAGCAGTTGTACACCAATGATAGTTTGAATTCATAAGATAATTCCTTGATCTCTTCATGTAGAAAATGAGTAAGACATACCAAAGAAATGTTAGGTATTGACATTGTATATTACCGTACTCCGAGCAGGGGAATTTCTTTTCCTTGGAGCATTGTGAATAGAAAGGAAATAATCTAGTGGTAACCTAAATGGATAAATGATTAAGTAAGTCGTGGTTATCCCTTTCTATTAGGGAGGGGGTTGTTGGGAAACCTTGCTCAGTGAGCGATACGGGTTAGGTACCTAATGTAGGTACGGGATTTGATTCAATTATATTGGTAAGAAAATTAAATATTAATTTTTGTGCTTGAACGGTTTAAAGGCACCGGAGCACTCTGTGTGAGTTTATGAGAACAAAATGGAAAATGATGGGGTTGATTCATACACTTGGGTAAAATGACTAAGGTTGGGAATCTACTACAGTGATAGTATCGGGGTTGGGGAAAAATGCCCCTACACCCTGAAGGGTTAACTAAATGAAAAGATTTACTCACTCAGATTCAGGTTTACCTTGGAGAGGATAAGTGGTACAAAACTCCGGGGACAAAATTTTTGGTTTCGAGCTAGAGTGACTCGTTGGTCCCCAGTCCTCGGAGTTGGGGGACCCAGACTACCAATTTGTCTTAGGTGGTAGTTCTTTGTTCTTCTGCAGAAGTTAGGGATGCATCCTGTTTTGGTTTTGGCCTTTGGGAGGTTCTCTCGGTCACTGGCCGCTCCCTTGGGATTTCAGTCTCAGTTAGAATGTTCGGGTTAATAAAATACCCTTGAATAATATACCCCCGAACGTTTTCTTCTGAGATGGTTGCCTTGGCCCGCGTGTACCCGTGGGAAAAGAAAAGATAAATATCAATTAGAACAGTTAGGTAACACTGTGTTGGAGTCATTAAAGAGACATTTGCATACTCTTCCATCATGCTTTATATTTGGTGCTTATGATGAAAACGACATCCTAAACCGTGCATATATATTAGTTAATTGAATTCATATTATGGATGTTATATAGATGTTATTCATGTTAGTGTAAGTTCTGCTTTAATTGCTTAATATCTTGCTTAGTTGTTGTAGTTGCATAAAATGCTTTTTGTGATTAAGTATAACTGTTACATAATCTACCTTTTTATTTAGATATATGTCTGTTATTGCTGTTGCATCGACTTCCTTATGTGTTTATATATAGACTGAAAATCACACACGACACCCATATCACACTTGACACATGATCTACTTGCAAGAATAATTACAGTTTTCCTACTTAGACGTGGTAGTCTAATCCCTATAATTTCTATTATTTTCAGGAGAAGAGTAGTTCTATGAGCGATGCGGGATGAGGCGCTGACCAAGACTTAATCTATTTGTTCCCTGGCGGTTCTGCTTTCTTTCAGATTGAGATTTTTGTTTTGAGTCTCACAATGTGAAAACTCTGATGTTGGATTTTATTATTATTGAAGTAGAAATAAATGGTGTGGTTTGCTTTTACCTTTCTGTATCGTTCTGAAATGCTTAACCCGGGAATTATTAGTTGTTTCCGCTTAAAAAAAAAATCCTTAAAAATTTGGGTTAAATTTCAGGGCGTTACAGTCAATCCCCATGTGCAGACCCGGTTCTTTGCCTGGGTCATTTGGTGTAAGCTGGACCCAGTCCTGCTCTACATCATTCTCCTCTGGTTGGGAAAAAGTCTGCTCTGATGACTTGTTGTCTCCACAGTAAGCAATTAGATCAGACATAGTAGATATAGAAGAATGGTGCCAATCTTCGGGCAGTTCAAGGAGGTAAGACCGATCAAATAGGCCCGCGAGCCGGGGAAACCCGGTCTCCTTGGTGGGAAGAAGAGCTATCTTATGACCCTTAAAGATAAATATGTACGTGTTCCTACGGCCATCATGGATGGTCTTAAGGTTAAACTGCCAAGGACGCCCCAAAAGGATGTGACACGTACTCATAGGGGCCACATCATACCACACTTCATCGTGGTAATGCTCCCCCATGGAAAACCGAACTAGACAACGCAGGGTGATAGGTACCTCGTTTCCTTTCTTGAACCATGCCATCTTATAAGGTTGGGACAATTTTTTCGTTTTTAGGTTCAAGGTGAACACAACACTCTCAGACACCATATTCTCGCACGTCCCGGTATCAATGATAACATCACACGCGTGCCCCTCAGAGTTGCACCGGGTTCTAAAAATATTATTCCGCAACCATTTTGTCGGTGTCGACTCTCAGGATGTGGTCAAATAAAATTTTTCGATGCTGCCATCGAACTCTACGACTTTCATCCCATCATCTCCCTCAACAGGCGACTCACACTCGCTCTCACTATCGGACGCAGACTCAACAATGCCCTCTACTAGATGGGTGTTCTTACTAATGGTGGGACACTTGGACGCAATATGACCTAACTCTTGACACCTAAAACAACGAACGATGGACTTATTGGGCTTACCTTTGGATCGGGTGTGGTACGCGGGTCCAAACTGATCGGGTTTGCTAGGGTCGACTCCAGGGGTCGAGCTCGCTCCCCTGGTTGGGAAACTTGACTTAGGTTGACTGGACTGAACACTACAGGGTGTGCTATGTTCCTGCCTCCTTTTCAATTTCTCCTCCACATTCATGGCGTAACTACTTGCCTGATCTAATGACTCGACTGTGATACAACTGAAGTCGTCAGAAATAGCAAGACGGAGACCAAAAATATACCTCGTGACCTTCTGGCAGGCGGTCTCCTCGATTTGCACTCGTAGGGAAAGACGATGGAACTCAGCAGTGTACTCCGCCACTGTACTGGTGCCTTGACGTAAGGTCAGGTACTCCTTATAGGCTCTCTCAGCGTGATCTGACGACACGAACTTAGACTGCATCAACCTCTGCATTTCTTCCCACGAATGCACGCGCTCTAGTCCCTGTCGCTCTCGCAACTTCTGCAGCTCAACCCACCACGTCTGAGCTAGGCCTCTCAACCGAGTGGAGGCTAGGGAGACGCGACAGTGCTTAGCTATATCGTGGTAGTTAAAGAACTGAACGACATAAGACCAGTCGAAGAATTGCTCTGCATCGAACCGACCTGCGAATTCTGGAAGGTCTAGCTTCACCCCGTACGTGGAGGGGCGCTCTGGTGCTCTCTGCTGACGGGCTTCCACCATGCCTGCGGGGTACTCGCTCCAGAAAGTATCATCATCCCATACTTCTTCATCATCGTGGCTCGGCTCGCTTGGCTGCTGGTGCTGACGTACTCCGACGACGTGTGGTCGGCGATCGGGTCACTCCGGTCCCTGCGGAATCTGCCTCGGTCTGGCTTGCCCGTGGGCGGGAGCCATCTGTGGCCGACGTTGTGGCACCGATATGACAGGAGGGCCTGCTATAGGTGGAAGGACTGGTCGGGTTTCGGGCCCTAGGTGGGTAGGAATGGGATAATATGGGTGTGGGTTATGGGTCGGGTGAGGATAGTGGTGTTGAGTCGGATACAATATTGGGTTTTGGATGGGGGACGGGTTAATGGGTTGGCTCTGATTCGGAAATTGGGTCGGGTTGGTATAATATTGGGTTGATTCGCCCGATTGGATGTGGATCAGGTCTATTCCTAAACTACTTATCGGACCCATATTTGGATAGGTTGGATCGGGGATCGAGTTGTGTGGATAAAAGGCTTGGTTTGAACTCGATCCACGATCCATATGATTATGGGCCTGGTTGTGACCCGACTCAAATTCAAACTGGAGCTCCGTCCGGGTCCGATATGGATTTGGATCGGCATTTGAACGATTTTGGGGTTGAAACATAACGGGTTGGGTCTGGTTCGGGGCGAACCGCAAGCCAAACCCAACTGGGTTGGTCAGGTAAGGTGGTTCGAGACTCAGACTCGCCCCTGGGGACCCAAAGGATGGCCCACGGGACCCGGGTCCGAGCCCAAATAATCTCGGATCCTGGCTGGACCCGGTCGGATTCGGTCTAACCCACGGGGGATGATCCCCTGTTGCTTACTGGTGGGCTGCGACCGAGCCCCCGTACACAGGAGCCGGGAGGGTCGACAGGACCGTGCCGGCCTGGGCTGGCGCAGGCGTGCCTGCGGCCCGACCCTGCGTCACGCCCGAGCCCTGCAGATCACGTCTGGCCTGCGGCCCCTGGGGCGTGGTTCGGTACCCAACCTGCGCACCCAGGCTCACGGCGGAAGGGTCTCCCATGGGCCCGGGGGTTGGTTGGACAGCCACTACCCTCCCCCCCCCCCGACTGGTAGTCGGGCTCTGGTTCATGAACGGTACCTCTGACTGGGGTGCCTCGCGATTGGCAGTCCGACTCAAATCCCCCCCGAAGTCCCCAGGCTGCACGGTAAATGGGGTCGGTTCAATTGGCTTGGGTCGTTCACTGCTATGTTGATGAGATCAACTACGCCGTATCCCATCGTTGTACCCATTTTCTGGGTTGTCGTAGGGTGCGGTTCCGCTGGCGATTCTAGGGCAACGAGTCGGCCCTTGATCCCGTTCAGCCATTTCGATACCCCTGCAACCTCTTTACTCATGCGCAACATGTTTTCTTGCAGTTTTGTCATCATTTCCATCATGCACATCATTGGATCCCCGATATCGATCTCCTCCCGTTCATCGCCACTTGCCGGATCGGTCCTCGCTTCACGAGACATCACGCTGATGAAGGTGGACGCCAGGGCTCTGATACCACTTTGATACAGCGAGAGGGGGAAAACAACTAACCTCGTGGATGCCGACACTGAAGGTTGAGTTGCAATGAAGGGATCAACACTGGGCTGCTAACGGGCTGCTGTTGGCTGCTTCTTCAATGTATAGTCGGGCAGCAAGCAATAACACAGAATCGACGTGAAACCAAGAAAGGCTCAGAACGATGGGTCCGAACAACACTTTATTTGATGATTGACAATGCTTACAATTAAAGAAATGAAGAAGACAAAACTCAAACAGAAAGTGGCTGGACTGCAGGGAATAAACGAATTAAAAAAAACATCAGAGAAAGGCAATTGAGCAAAACAGAAAGGAAAAACCCAAAAGTTGTGGTAGAGTCAATAATTTTTGTGTAGCCGCACACAACCCTAGGATGATCTTTTAAAGGCTTCAGCTGGATCCGGGTCTCGGGTCCGGCCCGGACCCGAGACCACTTTTGTGTGCTGCTGGATCTGGGTTGTCTGGGCCTGCGTTCCTCGTACTTGTCAGGAGTGCTCCATTCTGGTGCCTTGGTACCACCATCCGGATCGGATCCACCACCTGGATCCGATCGTCAATCCCCATGTGCAGACCCGGTTCTTTGCCTAGGTCATTTGGTGTAAGCTGGACCCAGTCCTGCTCTGCATCAGAAACCCCCATCAGTCTGGCCAAAAAAAATAAATCTATAGCCTCCAAGCCCACAACAGAGACATGGCAAAGAGAGAGTAAGGGCCCAAAGACAAGGCAAAGAGAGAGTAAGGGCCCAAAGACAAGGCAAAGAGAGAGTAAGGGCCTCGCTTCAACGAGAGAGAGAGAGAGAGAGAGAGAGAGAGAGAGAGAGAGAGAGAGAGAGAGAGAGAGAGAGAGAGAGAGAGAGAGAGAGAGAGAGAGAGAGAGAGAGCACCAATCTAAGGGATTCCGGTGAGCCAAAACTGGTAGGGTGGTAGCAGTCCGGCATTCTCTCTGATGAAAAAACCAGCTCTCATGGCAGGATCATTGCACAGATGGCTGGGGGATAAAACCTTTTTCCCTCTTTTTTTGATAGACAAGAAACCCTCATTTTAGTTTTGGTAAATGATAAAAAAGAAAAAAGGAGGGTAATATTGTAATTTGATCACGGTTAACAATATGGTAAACTTCTGTTGAAATAGGTGGATATTTGAGAATTATTTTACTAACCAGGCAGTCAAAAGATAGACATGTTTTGTAATTATGCTATAAGTATGGAGGGTTTTGTAATTTTTTCTTTTTTATTTGTTATCTTTCTGCTTTATCATTGTGGTCATTTGTATCAATATTGCCCTAGAGGTAAACTAAGATTTTATTTGCAAGAAATTCTTGAGGATACTGCCTATTCGTTCACCTGTGTGGCTGTGTCTACTAGGTCAACCAGGTCTTTGCCTAATTCATGGGAGTGAGTCCATGCTAGCCTAGGTAATTGTTGTGCTGGGGTCACTTAGCCTAAGCTGAGAGCCCTTGTGCACTTAGCTACACAGCAGGAATTTTTAGTTAGATGTTTGTTTCAGATTGTATCCAGATTGGTTGTGGCACTTTTCAGTGTCTAGTTTAGTTTGCATGCCTTTGTGTATCTATTTGACTTGAAAATTTAATTTCACTTTTATAGATCACAGCATTCCACATTATAATGAAGAAGATTGGGCTGCTAGGGCGAGAGCATGGGCTGCAGCTAAAGTTGCTATGGAAAATCAACACATGCAGCCACACTTTGCCCCTATTGGAAGATCAGAGGAGCACAACCCTGCTTATCATGAGTACCATCAAGCTGTCAAACCTCGTGGTGCAGATATGCAGCAATCTCCGATGCCTCCTCCAAACCCTCAACCTTTTCCAGTTTTGCTTGCTGACCACAAAGCTAATCAATTTCAACACTCTACATCTTTTGGTTCTGAAACCTCGTCTTATCATGAGGGACATGCACCTTATACTGCAAATGATGGGACTTTTGCTGCAGATGCAAAATTGGTATCTGCAGCTTCTGAAGGAAGTATTTTTTCAAGCTCATCAGTTTATCAACAGGAAATACCTTCTAGTTATTCTTCTGCTCCAGGTAGGACTTCGTTTTGCATTTTCTTGAAAATCTTTTTGCTAAAGATATTTCTGAATAAATCAAGAGGAAGTATCTTGTCATTTGTTTTCCAAGTAGTTTTTCTTAAAGCCATTCATGGGTTTTGTGATGGCTTCAATATGCTAAATCTTGGTTTATGAAAATCTTGTTGCACTATATCTTAATTAATGTTACATTATGATAGTCTATTGTTGGCCTCAACCTGTTGATAAAGGGTACGTTGTGAGCAAAAATTCTGCATGTCCTTTTCTCTCACTGTTACATGTCTGCATAAGGTTTTTGTCTTGTTCCTTGTTTGCTGGTTTCTTTTCTTCAATTCATGCTTTTGCATATTCTGTTAGCCATTCTAAGAACTGAAAGGGTAGTTGCTACCACTGACTGACTGCATTAATTTATGGGATTATTAGTATGGTGTAAATGTTACCACTAAATGATTTGATTTAGTTTAGCATGATAATTCGTTACATATTATCTTCGTGATTTTTTTGGTTCATATCATATATCTTTGAGAGTTTTATTCTGCTAATTTTATGGTTCATTCTTTGCCTTTCTGCACATGATGATTATTTTGTACTTGCTCCTGCTCAGTCATGCTCTATGGTACTGCTTAGTGTATACTGGATTTTGCTGTTGATTATCTCTCTTACAGGATTCTGGAAAACGTGGTTAGTTCCTTGGTCCACTTTAGGCATTTTTTTTAGGTTTCACCTCTTTCTTATTTCTTTTTTATATTGCAAATGTTTAAAGAATTAACTTGATTTTGAATCATTACGATTTATGAATTGTTAGATGTTTGAATTTTGAACCTTTTGAATGAGCAAATTCATTCATATTAAAGACAGATTTGTTATTTCTTTTACTATCATTTATTGCCATTTAATTCTCATTCTTTCATTTTAGTGCTTTAAGTTCGTTTTGCATTTGAAAGGTGTCATATTACTGAGTACTCAATGAGGCATTTTCACATAATCAAAGAAACTGGTTCAAATAGTGTCATGGCTGTAGAGGAAATTGTTTCAATAATCTTCATGTTCATGCAAGGTGCCACTAGTAGAGATCTGTCAGAAATGACTGTAAGGAAGTTCAATCCAAACTTCAGTCTTGTCCAGTTCCTGACTTCAGGCAGATCTTGCATGTGGAGTTTCAATGATGAGGCATTTATTTCAATAGCTCCTATGTTTCCAAGTGATGTTTTTGGCACTCATGAAGATGGTGGAATATGGAGTCGTGCAATATTTGTAGTCATGAAGATGGTAGACTTGTCGTGTCACACACAAAAGATTCTTGGAGTCTGTCTGTGGAGGTTGTTAAACACAATTTGGAGCTTTTCTCAGGTCTGAAACATTCCCAATCACAAAAATTGATATGAGCTCTGTGGCTGTGAGAACTGCAATCTGTCCAAATGTAGTGGGTGTATGGAAAAGAAACCAGTGTTCTTATTTGATAAGAGTCATCCTATGAAATGGTATGAGGTGCTGATGCCTTTCATAAACACTGAGGCTGTTGATTCTATTGTCTGCAATGAAGTCAGAACTCAATATAGATCTGTTTTTTGTGAGAAATGTCCCCTGGGAGCTTATGGCCTCATTTACTAGCCTATCACTTGATATGGTGAAAAAGTTCTGAATTTTTATTTTTAAGATTTTAGTATTTAGACATGTGGTCTGGGAGGTTATGGTCTCATACTCATCATACTAACAAAATTTGAGACGTTGAAAGCGGCTGAGGGCAGTCTATGTTCTTTCTGCTAGTAAGTTTATTCTGTAATGTCAGTAAACTGTATGTAACTGTTCATGTTTGACTTATTTAAAATTTTCAAATATAACTTGAAATTGGTCATATCTGTTCTGTTCCTTCCAAATTGGCTAGGTCAGTCTGGTACCTTGTGGAGTTAACGAACCTATATCAATTTCAGAGGTGTCTCTAAGGGCTACTCCAAGTGAATCTGCCTTTTGAAATTTTAGATATTTACACACATGTAAATGTCAGAAATTTTCAAGTGAAAAACTCCAAGAAATAGAATGCTGATAATTTTATCCTATTTGATGAGTTATCTGGTAGACCTGTTTAACATGTGCTTGGGTTAAGAAACAGAAACCCAAAAACTGAAGCAAAAGAGAGACTGTTTGGCATGTTGGAAATTACAGGTATGCTGACATATGCAATGATATGCTTCTTGGTTTATTCAAACTGTTTCCAGTTAGTTGTCTATTTTGACATTGATGTTGGTGTCATCTTGAAGAAGGTTTGCTTGAAAGAATGGTGTAATGGGATTTTCTTAGTTGGTGATTCGGGGACTATAAGTGTTGCCCATGGCATTTGTATTTTTTTTGACTTTTCCCTCCAGTAACAGGTAACAATGAAGCTGGACCACATCAATCATCACTTCCACTCCCCATGTCCACTGCCAATGGTGGCGATTTTTTTTCACAATCAATACCACCTGTAGCTGCTGGGCCACCTTCCACAGAATCTCCTAGCTATATGTATGGGCATGAGTCTGCTGAACCTGTCAGGGAAGCCAGTGATCAGCCTTTAGATTTTGAACGCTCATCTGTTCATGAGCATGAGCACCAACGTCAATTTAGTTATGGGCAGAATGCACCAGCAGGGTTGGTAGGAGGCTCTGACCAGAATGCACCTGTAGCTGCAATTCACACTTGGACAGCTCCAGTTGCTGCAGGACTTGTCTTCCCTCCAGTCCCTGCAGTTCCTCCAGGTCCACAGGTGATAATTTATCCCCCCCCCCCCCTCTCTCTCTCTATGTATATATATATTTATTTTTGCTACAATCGATTGTAGGTACAATCGACTTGGTATCTCATTATGCCAGTTGTTTTGACTCAATCTAACCTCATGGATGTTTTCAGCATGATTGATTTGCTAGGGATTGAACCTTGGATTGTATTTTTCAATGAAAAATACTTCTTTTTAATCAAATTTGATGCATTCAAATGTTGTTGAATTTTCAATCGCTAAAAAAACCAGCTGTGGTGCTGGAATCTGGTGATCCAAATGCTGATCCCTGTAAATAGACCTTGTAGATCACATCTATGGGGTCAGATTTACTAAAGAAAACAAAACAAAATAAAAAAAGAGATTTGCTAAGTTATTTGTACCATAGTCATCAATCTAGTTCTTGGGGATTTTGTAATGAAGTATGTGGAAATACAAAACAAGAGCCTCCAAGGGCTTACAAGGACATAAACAGAAAGTGCACAAGTCCACTAAGGGACAAAACAAAGAGCCAACATAGGCAATACAAACAGCCACTATGGGCAATACAATGCACTAATGCACAAGAGCAAGAACAACAATTAAAAATAATAATATTGTATTCATAATAAAACTCACAATGGAGTTAGAATGCTTAAAAGAGCATTACACAATACTAGAGGGAACCAGCCCCAATGGCTATAAATATTGCCATTGGGACCAGACGAACGGCTAGTTGGACTAGCCCGACAGCTATAACACTGAATTAATCCCCATCTCCCCCTAGGCTAACATTCTCTACAGGGTCTCTGCCCACATGGAAGCGGGGCAGATATAGAAGAGAAGGTAGCTTGCTTACCAAGCTTTCGACCGGGCCTAAAAATGTATATATAGTGTTTTATGTTTGCTACAATCGATTGTAAATAAAATCGACTTAGCAATCCCCGCCTTTTTTATTTATTTATTTGCCATGTCTAACAATGTAGATGTGATCTACATGTTTCTTTTAGTGGCAGACCGGCTTTTGGATTACCGGAATCTGAACTGTATGTAGTTTTTCTGGCAATCCGAAAAACAACGGCTATGAATTGCATCAATTGTTCCAGTTTCTCAAAAGAACATGTTTTTTTGTTAAAAAACATGATCCAAGGTTCTATTCCCACTAAATCGACCATGCTGAACATGTCTATGAGGTTAGATTAAGTCAAAACAACTTGCGTCATGACACTCCAACTAGATTGTAGTTACAATCAACTGTAGCATATATATGTATATAAGTCCCAATCTCTTGGAAGTGCAATCACTTCCAAGTGACCGAAGCGTATGTTTTTAACCAATCAAATTTAACCATTATTTTAATTATTTAATTTTCATAATATGCATTTAACCCTCTCCTCCCTTCCTTTTTTTGTTTCTAATGTAACTGCTGAAGTCTTTCTTTTTTCATTTATGATATCATCATCATAAATTCTATTTAACACCTCTCCCTCTCTTCCCTTGAACTTGACGCAGCCCCACATTTGTCTCTCCCTCTTTCTCCATAAAGCATGCCAATCTCTCTCTCTCTCTCTCTCTCTCCCTCACAACTCGAGTCTGTCTCTCCCTCTTCCCCATGCAGCCCCCACTACTCTCTCTCTCTCTCTCTCTCTGACTTAGTGGTCAGCAACGCATCCCAAAATGACTGTTATTTAAGTAATCTCTCTCTCTCTCTGACTTAATGGTCAAATCCCAAAATGAAGTGGGTTAGGACCTTAGGGACGTGATTTGGTGTGCATGAAATTAATAAGGCACCAGACTTTCATGTATCATTCACAAAGTAGGGACGATCATATAAACACCTCTTAATAGTTACGTAATATCATGTAAGCTCAAATGGGAACTAAGTATAAACCATTCTATCACATCCATATAAGCTCCCGTGCATGTGCACGGGTTTTATGTATATATGTATTTGGTTTATGTATGCATGTACGCATATGTATGTTTATTTATTTGATGGCATCTAATATGCTTCTTTTTTCACTTGGACAGTTTGAGAATTCTTTTGTGCCTCCTCAGGCACTTCCTGGGCATCATGCACCAGTGTTTGGGGCATTTTCTGGACCTAATTTTCATCCTACCATTCCTCCTATCACTACAGCGTTTAGTTTAAGTCCTGTAGCTCCTTTGCACATGGCACCTGCCTTTCCTGGTGATGTGAATGGAGCTTTTGGTATTTCAGAACGTCCCAAGAAGGTACTATACTGATGTCCTTGTCACGGATACAATAAAATGAATAAATGTTAATCCTATTTTGGTGTTTCCTATCTTTCCTCTGACATTGGTGATGTGCAGGCTTCCGTACCCAGTTGGCTTCGCGAGGAAATAATGAAGAAAAAAGCTGCTGTCATATCTGGTTCTGTTCATGACCAGTTGCTTGAACTGCCTGTTCATTCTAGTGATGCTGATGGTGCCAATAAAGTCTTCAGAAATATTGATCAAGTTGACAGCAAAAGTATTGATTCTGCAAGGTCAACCGAAGATGAAGAAGATGAGGTAAGCATTTTTTTCTCAAAAATATCAAGCATGACGTATGCTGAACCATCTGATTTACAGCCTTTTCCTTGCCTTGTTCACCATGCAGGAATTTCTATTCATTTCTTAACTTTTCTTCGACTTGGTTTATGTTCTTGCTTGAGTAGGTTAAAGTCCTATTTAGTTCATGTAAAAAAAGTGAAATGACAAGAGTCAGCAAACTCAGGTACCTCAATAACTGAGTCTCTGCTAGGTTGTCACTCGTGGGTTTTTCCTCAATGGTGGTATGAGACCTGCCTTTTGGATTTGAATAATTGAAGTGTTAGTTATGAGCCTATGGCCATGTCAACATGTGGGAGAAAAAGTGGGAAAGATGGAAGTGTTAGATCGTTACCATGACAGCATGTTGCCACAACAGTTGTTACCTGTCTTGATTTGTAATGTATTGTGCATGTGATGAATTTTGGCTGACTGATTAGTAGGTGCTCTGGAGCAATTTTGGTGCTATTCTTAGCAACAATGAGAACATTTATTCTTGGTTTTCCATATGGAAACACAAGCCTTTTAATCTAATCTAAGGTAGTCTAAGATAGCTCCATTAGTCGAGATCCTTAGTCTATTTAAGGTCGTCTGTCGAGTAAAGTGTAGCTGCAGCAAGGCAAAAAGAAAAATTCCCACACACGCTACATAGAGCCACCACTTTTTGACTTGATCCTTCAAGTTATACTGGTTGAGGATGCAGACATTAAGGCATATAGTGTTTTGGATACAAAAGTAACAAAAATGGTGTTTCTGTAACGACCCCAACTCATACCCATTAAAAAGTGATTTTTTTTAAAACATTTTTAGAGACTCGGGGCCTTTATAGTCATAATACATCCACAACTACAAGGTATCTTACATTATCATCAACGAAACCAAATCAACTTCATTAATTAAAAGCATAGAGTCTGAGAACAGTATGCAAATGTATAAATAAATCAAAAAGTGGAGCCACTCTATCCCTAAGTAAATCTGTTAAGCAGTCATGTAGCTTTCGTAGCTCCTCGTAGTAGCAGATCCTCTCACTCGATCTCAGAGGCTGTGAAAAACATATAAATAAGGGTGTCAGGATCATAGATCCTGCATACGAGTCTCTCTAATGAATCAAATAAGTAAAAAGAACATAAATAAGGTTCATGTAACATTTTAAAATGATACAATTACAACAAATTCATTATTTAATTAACCATTCATGCAATAGAGAATAATTATTAAACAATAAAGAACAACTATTAAGAAATATGAAACATTTATTAAACAATAGAGAATATTTATCATGCATTAGAGAATTATTATCATGCATTAGGAAAAAATTATCATGCAACCATTAATATAACATAAGAGTACATGTAAATATGCATGATCTAATGTATAACAGGAATATGCATGATATCAATGCATATGCATGAGTACATTATTATCTTTTATCAGAGTTTTCTTTTATATGCATGTCTCTATTAAATGCACACAAATTTAGTCTCTCTATTTTGTTACCATAACTCACGGATACTCAAAACGGGTACAACAATTCTCGAAGTTAATTTAAGTTTCCAGTTGTAGCTTAACACACAATTTGTATTTTATTTCTGGATTCCATACTTAGCCCTCGACCGATATCAGGAATCAACACTATCTATCGAAACATTAGAAATCAACATCTAATGTTGAGACACTAGAGAAATCAACAACCACTGATGCCACTTTCTTGGTATACCAATAACAACAGTTGTGTCTACATACCATCCCTGGGCAAAGTGGCAGAATCTCCCTAAAACCGTGGTCGGAAGGTAAACCACCTAGTTGGGTTCAGGGACACAAACGTACACGAAGTTTTAGTATCCTCATAGTTGTCTAAAACCGCAGCCCAGGATTCCCACACTAAAGAAGGGACATCCAAGAAAAATGTGAATTAAATTGTTCTCTTCTTTTTATCTTTTTATTAAAAGAATAATTTAATTCAATTCTTTATTTTGCAATTCAACATGCAAAACACCACAACATGCGTTTCGCATATCAACATACGAAACTCATCACGAGACCACAACCCATGAGACAGTGCAATTAGTTCAATAATCATTAAGTTGATTTTTTTGATGCATAAGAAAAACTAAACATGCAACAACACCTGCTCACGACCCACACAGCCTATGGTGATCCACTTTAGATCTCCGATGCATCTAATGCAAAAGCCATAATGTGCATGTCACTTATGCATTCATTTAACATGCTAAACAAGAATGTACATTGAATAACAATTTTCATATGCATGTGTTCACATGTTTATGCAAAATACATGTTTCTTTTCATGAATCATCTCATGCTTAATATGCGAACATTCATGCAAATATGTATATGCAGAACAACATAAATTTCAGGATTTGCACGTACCCACTACATGCATATGTAAGTAACATTGCCTTAAAAATATCATTACCATGCATCATCAATAATTCTTTTTAGCCTCTTCGGTGCGTCGGGGTACAATTCACATACCCACCGAGTCTAACCCATGATGCCCGCACGCGGGACAACATTGGTAGGCGCCGAAACAAACTTTATTAATTCCATGAAAGCATGTATAACAATATGGAAATAGCCATGCACATTCTGTATAAGTGCTGCATCTAAAGCATGTATAATCTCATTTTTCTGCATGCATAAAACCCAAACTTTTAACATGTACAAATTTGGAATTAACATGGGCCTTTTACATGTGAAGAAATCTGCCATAACTACATGTATTTGTCATGCTAAATCTAATTCCACTTAAATCATTCAACACTTATGATTTTAGTCTAAATCATAGCAATCAATATGCAATGTTGAGCAAGTAAATCTGAAAGTGCATGTAAATCTATACATGTAATCAAAACTGGGCATACACGTAAATCTGCATATATCACATACTTTCATATATCTAAGTTTTTTTTATAGCAATATGGCCAACTAGACCCAGTCGACCCAATCGACTGGGACTCAGGGCTCTGAGTCGGCTGGGTCAAAACTGATCACCTGCCCAGTCGATTAGAATCGGCTAGGTCTTTTATAATAAAAAAAAAAGAAATTTAAATATATAATTGCCTCTTTTTTTTTATTAACTCTGATCAGAACTGAGCCCAACCGACCCAGTTGGCTAGGGCTTAGATTCTTCCCTGACAGAGCCCAGCCGACCCAGTTGGCTCGCTCTAATCTTGTGTAACGCCCCAAAATTTTAACCCATTTTTTTTTTAAACAGCGGAAACAACAAATACTATGGGGTTAACCATTCCAGAACATTACACTGGAGAGCAAACCAAATCATTTATTTCATTTTATTTCAAATGAATAATAACATCAGAGTTTAATGACATGATCTAATAAATAAAAAAAACAAAATATATCGGGAACAGTAAATCCAAAGTCTTGATCGAAGCCTCATCCCGCAGTCGCCCATAACTCTATTCTTCACCTGAAAAATAGTAAATTTATAAGAATTAGACTACAACTATGTAAATAGGAATTTCTGTATTTTTTTTTGTTGCAGGTATATCATGTGTTAAACATGTGTTGTGGGTGTCATGTGTGATTTTCAGCATATACAAGATTAAATAAAGAAACTACACAACAACAATAGCATGCATATCATTTAATCTAACAACCACAACATTAGCATGGATAACATTTAGCTACACATCAACATGATTCAAATATCTCACGTGTTACAATTTCTAAAGCATGCTAAAAGTACAAAACTATATTCTGAAAGAGTTATGAAGCTATAAATCTAGCAATTTACTCAGTGTGATACCTAAAATGTTCTAATTAATGTTTATCTTTATTTATCCCGCGGGTACACGCGGGTCAAATCACCCGTAATGGAAGAGAACATTCAGGAGTTTATTATTCATGGGTGTGTTATTAACCCAAACGTTTTAACCGAAACTGTAAATCCTAAGGGAGCGGTCAGTGACCGAGAGAACCTCCCAAAGGCCAAAACCAAAACAGGATGCATTCCTAACTTCTGCAGAAGAACAAATAGCTACCACCTAGGACATATTGGTAGTCCTGATCCCCCAACTTCGAGGACTGGGGACCAACGAGTCACTTTAGCTCGAAACAATTAAACACATGTCCCCGGAGTTTTGTACCACCTACCATTTCCAAGGTAAGCCCGAATCTGAGTGGGTTAATCTTTTTATTTAATTATTTTCCCAAAGCAAAGGGGCATTTCCCCAACTACCTCCTACTACCATAGTAGTAAGTTCCTAACCTTAGTCATTTTACCAAGGTATAAACATCCCAATTTTTTTTGTCATATTGATTGCACAAACCCACTCAGAGTGCTCCGATACCTTTAAACCAGTCAAACACACAATCCCCGGTTCCCTTAAACCAGTCGGGCACTCAACATTTAAGATTAAGTTTTCACCAATTTTTATTGTCATAGCACACAAGCTAACAGTCCAAGTACCCGCATCGGGTATTCAACCCATATTGCCCATTAGGCAAGTTCTCCCAAACGACACTAGTTGTAGTTCATTCAATCCATTTCGTGTTTTGTTCTAGTATAATATGCAGAGTCCCTTTAAGATGATTGAGCATGGTACATATACAAAAATGGCTAATGAAGTACTACAGAAACAACCCACACAGCCTAACTAGAGCCTGCCAATTCTGAACCCAACATGTGCAAGAAATACGTCTTCACCTGTTCCTCCAACAGGTAAGAACACAGTCCAACTACAGTAGTTGGACCTGACAGTGGATTACCAATTATGTAACATTTGTTTACGGATATAAAAAGGAAACGGTTGTCGTTGTACACAAATCATAAAATCAAGTTAATTTAAAAAGGTAAGACTCGATTATACCATTCAATCTAAGTATGAAACCATAACTAACATATACATCAAGACTTTCTAGGAAACTGTATGGATACTGTGAAAATTCCTAATTTACATCAATGATGCTCAGTTCAGTGTGTAAAGCAATCCTGGTGTCAACTAGTGAAGATAACAGTTATCATTCTGAAACTTAACATTAAACAAAATTTAACCACAGGCATGGATGATCAGCACAACCCGATATAGTGTGCATAGCGTAAACAATTCACAGTACATATCTGCTCAACTCACGACCCGTCTAGCAGAAAATAATCAGGCACGTCTATGAGGCGAGATCCCTGAGAAACGACCAGACAGGGATATCCCATGTGGTTACTAGCTCAGGCACCTGCCGCAAGTGGACAAACCCGTACCCATGGTATGCATAGAACAAAAGAAAAGGATTTACAACATTATTAACAACGTATTCACCCACAAACAACAATCAGCAAAAGAAATCATAACCACCAAAAATCAGTTAAGAGTGAGCTATCATATACTGCAAGAATCTTTGAAGGCACATATCCATCTACCACTAATGGGGCAGCAACACCTACCCAATAATCATTAACACCCTGATAAATAAAAGGATTTCAGAGCCACTAAATCGGGGTAAATACTGAAGCTACAACGCGTAACTAAAATTTTCAGATTCCTTGTAATGATTTAAATTTAATAAGAAACTAAAACTGATCTTTCAAGAAATCATTTAAATAACCTAACATATGAACATGCATGACTAGCTATATGAAGAAGCGATGCGACTTAAAAGAAAATCTAGCAGAGCAAATCGGCTAACACCCAGTTTGTCTGAGAATAATGAGCTTCTCAGGGAAATCCATGTAAACACGAGCTCAGAGCCTATGCCCCTATTTGACAATTACAACCCCCCCCCCCACTTTTTTTTTTTTTTATAGAGATCTGAAATCCCCAAGCTCGGATTTTGTAGATGCCGAAACCCCCAACTCACAGATTTGGGGTTTTCGGCAATCGAGAACCCAAAAGAACTCTATGTCGTTCGAGTTAGGGCTTCCTCTGCAACCCACCTCAACATGACTGAACACAGTCAATACCCAAAAGAAAACTTTCAGAAATCCTACCTTTTTTCCGGCAAAGAGGCTGCGGCAACCACGAGGGAAGGTCGCCCGGCCTTGACAGCACCACCACTAGTGGAGAGGTCGGCGTCTCCGGCAAGGGCTTCGAGCAGCAGACTGGAGCTCGGAAATCGATCCGAAGGGTAGAGGGGAGTCGAGGGGGAGTTGAAGACCGAGAGGGAGAGGTACAAAGAGATGAGAGGCAGAGGGAGATGCAAAGGGCGGACGAGGGCGAGACCCCCTTTCCCCCCCTTTTTGAAGAGGAGCGACCCCCTTTTCCCCTGGCGGCTCCACACCGCGCCCCTTTGCCAAAATCGTGTTAGGGTTCATTTAGAACCCTAACCCCGATTTTCCTCTTTATCGCTACCCATAACGCAGCCCGGGTTCGGGTCCGAAACCCACGACCCGCACTCGGGATCCAACCGTGTGTTGGATCCGGGTCTTGCTTAAAAAAAATTGGATCCATAGTTGGATCCAAATCCCTACCTAATTATATATTTTTAGTTTTCTTTTCTATTTACGTGTATATATATATATATATATATATATATAATAGGTTTATATGTATACGAGGTAGCACTTAGGTATGGGTTCTGGATCCGAAACTTGGATCCGTGCCCAAATCCACCCTTATTACGCCTAAAATATTAAAATTCTTAATGGAAAAAAATGTGGTTATTACATCTGGGCCCACTGCCAGTAAAAAAAATTATTTATATTTTCCTCTTTCATACCTTTTTGTTTTTTTTGTTTTTTTAAGCTGCAAGCACCTGGCCCAGCCGACCCAGTCGGCTGGGTCTGTGCCCTGCCGCACCTCACCCAGCCGACTCAGTCGGCTGGGGCCATACTAAGGCAACTGCCCAGCCGACTGAGTTCGGTTGGGCCTGCCAGCAACATAACAAATATATTATTTTTTTCTTTGTTATTTCATTTCATTTTATTTTATTTTTTTCACTTGTAACAGGAACCCTATCCCAGTCGAGCCGACTCAGTCGGTTGGGACTGGACAGCAAGCATGTCCTGTCCCAGCCGAACAGTCGGCTGGGACTAGACAACCAGTCTGTCCTGTCCCGGATAACAGTAACATCAAGTCTGATTTTTTTTTCTTATCTATAAACAAATATATAAAATTTTTTCTGTCATGTTCAGATTCAATTTCAAGAATCGCAGTCCCTTGTTAACCTGTCCGGATCTGTCCACTAGTCCAGTGGACAAATCTGTCCAGAACGAACAATATGGACAGGGGTTCAGATTTGTACAGATCTGCTCATCATCACGATGACCAGATCTGATCAGATCCAAATATATATGTAAATACACACGTTCCCCATATGTATATACATATATACATATATACATATATATAAAATACATGAATATATGCATGTAAACTAAGGAATCAGAAATTCGTATTCTAAGCATGCATACATCGATTTCCACTGATTAAAACGGTGAAACTAAAATAAAATCCATGGTTTTCCAAAAAATATTGCCTAAAGCTTATTTAGGCTCTTTTTCTCATCCGGATCAAAAGAGAACACCCGTACCTTTTGACGTTCGAAAAGTGAGAGAGAGGACTTCCCATTTGGGAGTCTTTCTCTACCCTCTTTCCAATTTTTTTGAATTTCCTTTTTGTTGACTTTTTCAAACCTTTTCTTATTCAAAAAGTAAATTTTTTTCTTTCTAAATTTATCTATTCTAAACCTTTCTTAAACTATTAAGGACTCTTTCAAGGAGTCCTAATTAGTTAGCCAATCTTGAAATTCGGAATTAATTATATTTTAATAATTAATTAATTAATTATTAATTATTTATTACTAATTAAATATCCAAAAGATTTTAGAGGGTACCTTATCCCTTTGGGAGTCTTTTTAACTCTAATTAACTTTAATTCAAACATAAATATTGAATTTAAAACTATATTTTTGTTGGGTATGGATTTTGGATCTGGATCTGAATCCAAGATCCAAATCCATATCAAAAATCCATTTGGATCCTGAGCTGTATCTATTTCTAATTAATATGGGTCTTGGACCGAGTCCAAATCCATATTAATTTGGATCCTATGTATTGGATCTAATCCGATCCAAATCCGGACTCAGCTCTTCGAGGCGGTCTTTTTTTGAAAAATTACGATTTTCGAGCCAACCTTTGCCCAAATTCAGAAAAGTAAAATGCCGTTAGACTCAGAATTCCAAGACGTATCTAATGGTATATACTTCGAATTCTGCATCCAAACTTTGCCTGAATTTAACCTGAATTTTGCTTGAATTTAAAAGTTGAAAATAAGACTTTTTTTTCACATTTCTATTGGCTCATTTAGGCCTTGTCGATGAAACCTGGGCCATGCCCAGACTCAACTAACATATGCCTAGTATTGAGCAATTATCGATTTTTCTTCTATACTTAGCCAAATTTTCGAAGATCTCTAATTTGACTAAGTGTGAAAATACGCGATATTACAGTTTCATTCCCAGATTTTGGATAACCATCAACTTTATACCTGGAGTTTTTTTTTCATGAGTAATGGGGAAACCACTCCCAGGATCAGAGACCTAGTTGCGCTGGCTATGACTGCCATACTTACAGTTGTTGTCCTGACAGTGTAAACTAGTGCCACACCCCTCATCCCCAGGCAGTCGCCTTGCTTCGGCATAAGCACGGGGCATGGTACCCTTACTCTTAATAATGCAATGGGCTGACATCCGTGAGAATGGAACCCTGACCACACGCCTAGCAGCCAAGTTCCCTTGGTACTATGCCAAACCCCTTACATAAAAAGAAACCTTTATATCTGGAGTTGTGTAACCAATATGTGAAGTGGATCTGTTTATGTTTTTTCTTCTTCTATTAAGTGCTATATTTGTTTATTTTCTTCCCTATTCCAAATTATTGTTGGTTTTCAAGTTTTGATATTTTTTGGATTAAGTAGCAATCTCTTAAAATAGGTTATAGGGATTTTAATCGATTAAAATTTATTTAATCAATTATTGGTAAACATTTTAAGATTGTGCTTGTCTGTGTGCGTGCACATGCAAATCTCTTGCTCATGGTGGACCTTTTGTCGTCAATGTAACTTTCTAATGAATAATTTGGTTGTGAATATATCTCAGGTTGATGCAGAAGCAGAACGATCTGCTGCACTCAATCAGGAGATAAAACGTATACTTACTGAAGTTCTTTTGAAGGTTGTATTATACTTGGTTCTGCTTTTTTTTTTCCTTTTTCTCATCTCCTTACTGACATTTTTGTATTGAGCAGGTTACTGATGAACTCTTTGATGAAATTGCAACAAAAGTTATGGACGAAGATGACATTACTGTCGAAGGTGAGCAACATACTTTCTCCTGTTATATGATCAGTCAGTCACTGCAATGTAATATATGCTTTCCTTCTGCATCAACTGAAACCTCTATCATTGTTATTGCATAGTGCCAACAAGCAACAAACTGCCTTCATCAACTCCATCAGCTCCTACACCCAAGACATCTGCTAGAGTTCTAGTTTTAGCAAAACTTAATAATTCTGGTGAGGCAAATGTTGATCAGAAGTCTTCTTCCAGTTCACCTGGTGGAAAATTGCTTGGTCTTGAAAACTATGCATCAGATGATGATGAAGTTGAAAGCTCAGGGCAGAGCACCAGGTCGAATGGCAATGCTACTAATGGAGATGTTAATGCAACCACAGAAGATCCTCATGATAAAATTGAAGAACCTAAAGGAGGACTAACTAATGTAGATGCTCCTGGCAATGCTGCTGTTGTAAACACAGTTTTTCAAGATACATTAAGTAATAAAAATGTAAATGATATGACTAGGAAGGCTTCATCCTTTTCTTCTAACATATTGAAGTCTGAGGATGGAAAGGTTCCTGCTGGTTATGTGGGGCATAGAAGAGAAGAGCAGATTGATGCTGCAGAGAAAAGTAAAACGGATGTTTCACTGGGTACAGAAAATGCATCATTGCATAAGGGAAAAACTGCTGAACATGCTTGCACAAATACAGACTCATTGGCTAATGCAGAAAAAACATGTGTAGATGAAGGCCCAGATTCAAATGAGAGAAAAACATCGAGTAAGAGTGAATATAATACTAGAAAAGGCTCTGTTGTTAGCAGACATGATCGGAAAGAGATGGAAGCTGATAAAAGTAAGAGGGGCCAGCGAGAATCCAATTCTAGTGATGCTGGAAAGGCACGGGAGAACTGGGATATCCAGAAGGAGAAAAACCAGGAAAGAAATGAAATGGATAAGTTGAAAGATAGAGGAACTAAACTGGTAGGAAAATCATGGGATTCTGATTCAAGAAAAAGCTTCAATCATGTCAATGCTAAAGAAGAGGAATTGGGAGACAAGACTAGAAGGGACAATATGAAAGAAGAGAATACTAAAAAAAGAGAACGACCTAGAGAAGAGAAGGAAGACAGATCAAAACACAGAGAGAAAAAGGATTCACACATGAAACATTACTCATCATCAACTTCTGGTAGAGGTAGAAGCAGCAGGGCAGACTCATCAAACAATGAACAAAGTGCTTCAAGTCATGGTTCATCAGATGATGCAAGGCATGGATGCAACGACCTTTCCTCCAGCACTCTACTTCTGTTTATGTTGTACTTCATTACTTTTTTTTTCTTAATATCTTTGAGACGTATTGCAGAAAAATGCACACAAATAAGCACAATTTATCAGCTTCCCGTAGCAGGCCTAGAAAAAGGTATTGATTCTTGCTTGTTATCCTTTTTTTCTTTGTATTTTATCTGCTTTTCCTTCATCTGCATTTGTGCTAGTGAATTCTCAGCACTAATAGGTCCTGCAGTTTCACAATTGATCCATCTGTTGGGACTTGTTTTAGGTTTTTTTCTTATTCTGTCAAAATTGTTAGTTGGCGCCTAGGCACAAGGACCGAAAGGGCCTAGTCAATGCCTAGCTGAGATCCTAAAAAAGAATAAAATAACAAAAATTGCAATAAATTCTGGAAAATAATAGGAAACACATTCAACACTATTTACCAAGCTAAACAACTGAAACACAAATCACATAAATTATTCAACAGAACATAAATCACAATAACTAGCATTCCTAAGCATGAATCACACACACACACACACACACACACACACACACACATATATATATATATGGTGGTTCTGTATCATGATACCGTATGGTGGTACACTCTTATTTGTATGGATCTAGTCACCAAATGATAAATCTAACCATGCAAATGTATTTAGCATGGCTTATTTAATATGTTAGAATATATATATATATATGGTGGTTTTGGATCATGATACCTTATGTAGTACACACTCTTATTTGTATGGATCTAGTCATCAAATGGTAAATCTAACTGTGCAAATGTGTTTAACATGGTTTATTTAATATGTTAGAAGGTTTTATCATGTCTAATACACCACAAGATTCATTTTTAAGATCATGAAAAATCAACGGTTCACAATCCATGAAAATAAGGATGGTTTAGAAATGGTATAAAACATCATATTTGAGTCAACTTTAAAACATGAAAATAGTAAATAGAACATGCTATACATCATCCAAAGATGAGATTTTGTTTTTTGGAGCTTAGATCTATGTAAATCAAGTGTATACCACCATAGAAGCACCCATATATATATATATATATATATATATATATAGAGAGAGAGAGAGAGAGAGAGAGAGAGAGAGAGAGAGAGAGAGAGAGAGAGAGAGGGTAATGGGTAGGTGCCTGACGCTTTTTGTGCCTACCGCATGCCTACCACTAGTGGATTGGAGTTTTCCGGTTGCTTTTCAAAAGTCTGACCCTGCATATGTGTTTTGCATGATCTATTTGCTAGGAAATCACACTTGAATCATGTTTTTTTGAGAAAAAATGATGATTTTTTAAGCATTGAATATTTTTTTAAATTATAGACCATTGATTTTTGAATCTTTAAAAAACCTAACTTCTTGTTGGAATCGGACGATCCAAAAGTCGATTCTCATCAAATCAAGCGTGTAGATCACATCTGTACGGTCAGATTTTAGAAAAAATAGAAACAATCTTTTCAAAGCTCGGTAGGCACAAAAAGCATCAGGCACCTACCCATTACTTTATATATATATATATATTGCATGGGGAAATAAAGATAGGATCAGTCATGCCAAATCCAAATCTAAATTCAAAATACAATAGTAAGAAGCCCCAAGTCACACATGCATGAATGCACACACACACACAGAGAGAGAGAGAGAGAGAGAGAGAGAGAGAGAGAGATGGTGAATCATGAAGAAATGAATTCAGAAAAAAAAATTCCATACTGTTGTAAACTTTTCAGAAACAAATCAATTGCAAGAGCTCCTTTCTAGCTTGTTGCTGATGCTTGTTAAAAAATCATCTGAGTCTCGAATTCTTATTTTATACCTGCAAAAAAGATTTTGAACAAAGAAAAGCCAGAAGAAAACAAAGAAGATGATGAAAGAGGACAAAGCAACAAGAATAATCAGAATGTGGGAACCCCGGATTGTTGCAGCATAAAATCCTTCCTCTTAAATATATCAGTGATGATTCTTTTTTGTGGTCATTATTATGATTGTGTGGCTCTTCGTTCTACATAAAGCAGCAAGCTTTCTATTTTCCATTAAAAAAATTTAATGGAGAGAGAGCCATTGGGAAGTGTCCATAAAGAGCTAAATGAAAGACAGTTAAAGAAGAGAGAGAGAGAGAGAGAGAGAGAGAGAGAGAGAGAGAGAGAGGGCGGCGCGTGGGTGGAGGTGGTGGGATGAGTAAATGAGAGGGAAGGGAAGTGAAAGGTTGGTTGAAGTCAGTAAATGTAAGAGAGAGAGAAAGCATTGGAAAATGGGTATGTGTGACGAGAGAGGAAGGATTACAAAGAGGAAGGGACTGCATTGTGAAAATGTCTTCAAAGAGACTATGTGCACAAAAGCACTACGTTCTTAACTTGTGATGTGTGCACTAAGGCACAAGATGAACACTTGAAAACGTGTGCACAAAGGCACAAGAAGAACACTTACAAAAGATTACAAATGCACAAAGGCATGAAAATAAAAAGAATCTTGATTGAATGTTGAAAGAGCTTTTGTTAAAAAGCTTAAAGAATACAAAGGGGTTAAACCCCTATTTATACAAGTTGGGGCCCTTGGAGGGGCTCCACATATAGACGCTGGAGCCCCTCCGACGGTCACATTATGGACCATTGGAGGGGTCCAACGTCTATAAATGTTGGCCCCTCAATGGCTTACAAAAAAGCAAAAAGCAAAAAAGAAAATAAGAAAAGACAAAATACAAAAAGAAAAAAGAAAAAGAGCATATGAATATGCGTGAAGAAAAAGAAAAGATAATTTTACCCTTATAGGGTTTTATCAATATATATATATATATATGTAGATATATATAAATACATTACATTTTAACATCCCCCCTCAAACTTACGGTGTAATGACCGCAAGTTTGCCAAGAAAAAAATTGAATCTAGGAGAACAGAGTGCCTTAGTAAAAAAAGTCAATCAATTGATATTCTGATGTCACATAAGGTAGATCAATGACTTTTTTCAGGTATTCTTATCTAACATAGTGGCAGTTCATCTCGATATGCTTCGTGTGCTCATAAAATGTGTGATTCTTGCCAATATATATTGCACTTTTGTTGTCACAATACAACTTCGTAGGTCCTTGAACATGAACCTCCATATCTTCCGGCAACTGCCGAATCCAAACAATTTTCATGGTTGTAGTTGCCATGACTAGGTACTCAACCTCAGTAGAAGACAAAGACACCTTCTGTTGTTTCTTGCATTTTCAAGAAACTAAAGATTCACCTAAAAAAGAAAAAAATCAGTGGTGGAGTAACGGTTATTTGGATCACCTCCCCAATCAGAGTCAGTATAAGCAATTAAATTTAATTTAGAAGATGAAGATAGAAATACTCCCTTATATATTTATCCCTTTACATATCTGATAATTCAAAGAATGACACTCATATGAACTGATATAGGGGCACGTTGAAATTGACTTACATCATGTACCATGAAAGATATCCGACCTAGTAATGCTAAGATACATCAACGATCAAACGAGTTGCCTGTAAGGAGTGGGATCTTCTAGAGAAACCCCATCATCAATCTTCAACTTTGTTCCTACTACTTCAGGAGTTTCACAAATTTTGTGATCTGGAATTCCTGACTTGTCAATGACCTCACAGGCAAGTTTAGTTTGAGACAAAAAGTAACCTCTGTGAGAGTAGGTAACTTCAATGCCTAAAAAATATGTCAGAAAACCAAAATTCGACATTTTAAATTTTCTGTTAATGTAGACTCGATACTCTTGATTCCTTTGGCATCATAACATGTGATCAACATGTCATCAACATATAATAACAAAATCACAATTCCTACATCAGATTTTTTGACAAATAGAGCAGTGCCAGTATAACATGCAATAAAACCATTTTCTACCATTAAATTGTTAAATCGATCATATCAAGCCTTAGGAGCTTATTTCAAACCATAGAGGGCTTTTCATAGGCGAATAACTTTACCCTTAGGCACATCCATACCTGGAAGAGCATCCATATAAACTTCTTCATTTAGATCTCCATTTAAGAATGCATTTTTAAACATTCATTTGATATATGTTCTATTTTTTAATGGAGACAATTGTAATTAGGCACCTAACAGTGACCATTCGCGTAACGGGGGCAAATGTTTCATCGTAATCTATTTCATATTCTTGACTATACTCCTTGGCGACTAGACGGACTTTATATTTTTCAAGAGACCCGCCACTTTTGGTTTTGACTTTGAAAACCCTCCTAGACCCTATTTTTTTTTTCTTTAGGTAAATTTTGGAATTCCCAAGTTTTAGCTTTTCTAAGGGCCTTTAAGTTCATTGTCCATTGTATCCCTTCATTCTATCATTTTCTTGGCTTCTTCAAAATTCTTAGGTTTCACATATAATTGAATGTCATTAAGGCATGCTCTATGTTTAGGTGAGAAGGATTCATATGATATAAATCTAGAAGGGTTTCTCCTAGTTCTTTCGGTTCTACGAGGATTGTTTATTGAAGAAGTTTCATTAGATTCACTATATTTTTCAATTGCACTTCTAAAAGTGTTTTTATCTCTATGTGTGTAAGTAATTGGTTCACCAGATATTCCTTCGATAGGTTGCTCAAGAAGTTGAGAATTATCACTTCCTTATGTATCATTACAAGGAGCATCAAATATCATTTCATCATCACTAGAAATATCCTCATTTCTAGACAATAATTCAAACAAGGAGTAATCAACATTATCTTCACGAGATTTATAATCTTCAAAACCACTAATATTGTAACGCCCCAAAATTTCAAACTTTCGAACCTTTCAAAAAACAAGCAAGAGACTAGAAGAAAATCTCTTTCCTTTCAGAGTTTGTTTATGAAATTAGCGAAAGACTATTCTTTTGTTGAATTTAGAAAGGCAAGCTGACAACTTTGGGCACCTTAGCTAAAAGAACAAAAACTCACAATCCATGCTACTTGCAAAACACTTAGAAACGCCACTTTCATTAAAAGAAGTATCTAAATAGTACAAAATTCGGATATCTCAAGGAAAATCCGTTACAAAACCCAAAAACGTCTAGGACGTGAGCTAAGAGCAGGAAAAAAGAAATCTTGAAGTCATCTTGCCATCGTCCGTAGTGTACCTAATCATCACCTCTACCCATAGAATGGGCTAGTTTCGCGAAAAACTAGTAGGTGCACAAGAGAGACTACAAGAAACTGAATTAAGTACATTTAATTCAGCATGCTAAGCAGATATGCAGTTAAACAGGTAAGCAGTTCAAAGCAAGTAAGCAGTGCAACTGTCAAACGCAACATGACGATCCATTTGATCGTAAGTTGTGAACTACCACGCAACAAGCAAGTCTCATGACCCATCAACCAGTGTGAACAAACTTTATGTTTCGATATTACTGGCCTGCAGGTACGCGCAGACAAATTGTAGAAACAACTGAGACTAGTTTGGGCGTCTGTTATTCTATGTATTTTCAATAAACCGAATAGCTAGTTGAGTCCGCTTTTAAGGGGACGGCTTTAGCCGAGAGAGGATTCCCCAAAGGTAGGTACTTGGCAACGGATGCATCCAACTTCTGCAGAAGTCCATGGGATCTACCACTTAGGATAATGTCTGGTAGTCCCTTCCCCTAACACCAATGACAAGCCCCTGCGTGCCAAGAATCAAGGGGCAGCAGGGGAGTATCCCCTGCCCTCCCAGACGCCAAGAGGCGGCAGGGGACGAGCCCCTGCCAGCCTAGCAAAACTAAGGGCAACAAGGGCATTGCCCCTGCTAGCCGAGTAAAATCAAGGGCGATAGGGGCATTGCCCCTGCCAGCCGAGCAAGACAAAGAGTGACAGGGGCATTGCCCCTGCCAGCCGAAACAAGAAGGCGGCAGGGGCACTACCCCTGCGCGCCAAAACTTTAGAGGCAGCGGGGCTAGCCCCTGCCTACCTATGATCGAGGGGTGGCAGGGGGACTAACCCCTGCCAGAGAGAGTGAGGGCTTGGGACGGGGGTGACAGGGAGGGCAACCGACCTCCCGTCGGTTCCCTATCACCCACCGAGGAGAGGGAGTGTCGCAGGGGCCATTGGTCCCCTGCCGGCACTCCGGCGCACCCCCAGAGGGAAGAGGGGACGACAGGGGCCTTGCAAGCCACCTGTCGGCCCTCCGGTGAATACCGGAGAGGCAGGAGGGCACGGCAGGGCTGTGCGTCGCCTGCCGGCCTCCCGGCGAGGTGACAACGACGGGGGGGGGGGAGGAAAAGAAGAGGGAGGAGAAGAGAAGAGGGAGGCTGAGCGTACCTGGGAGCGGGGGCCGGCGTCGGCGATGTGCGCAGCAAGGAGGAGACCGGCGTGGAGGGGGGGCCGAGGGCTGCGAGAGGGAGGAGAAGAGAAGAGGGAGGCGTGACCCCCCCCCCCCCCCCCCCCTCGCCCTCCATCCTCTCTCTTAAAGGCGCAGGGGGCACCCGAATGGGGAAACCCTCGATGGGTTTCCCTATCCAGCCCAGAAACGAAGGGGGGTTGCGGCGCCCGACTGCTCGGGTTTTTTTGAAAACCCTAAAATAAAAGGGGGCCCGGGTTGGGTCCGGACCCGACTCGGCCCGGGTCCAAACCGATTTTTTTATTTATTTGGGGTTTTTACATCCTACCCCTCTTAAAAGAATTTCGTCCGCGAAATATTTATTACCTTGAAGAATCAAAATACAGGTGAGGATATTTTTCCCTAATATCGTTCTCAGGTTCCCAAGTACATTCGTCAATTCCATGATGTTGCCACCGAACCTTTACAAAGGAAATGGTTTTTGATCTAAGCACTTGGTCACGACGGTCGACGATCTCCACTGGTCTTTCTTCGAATGTCAAGTCCCCTCTAATGTCCACATCATCATAATGAATGATATGCGATGGATCGTGAACATACTTCCTCAACATGGATACGTGAAAAACATTATGGATCTGAGCATACTGCGGAGGTAACGCCACGCGATAAGCTGCTTCTCCAATCCGCTCCAGGATTTCGAACGGTCCGACGCATCTAGGACTTAGCTTTCCCTTCTTCCCGAACCGAAATACGCTCTTCGTCGGAGATACCTTAACAAAAACCATCTCACCAATATCGAAGGTAAGCTCTCGTCGGCGTCTATCTGCATAGCTTTTCTGCCGACTCTGACCTGTACGGAGCCGCTCTCGAATCATCTGCACTTGCTGAGTATAGTGTTGCAAGACTATAGGTGCCTCCAAACTTCGTTCGCCAACCTCGTCCCAGTAAACAGGTGATCGACATGGCCTCCCATATAAAGCTTCGTATGGGGCCATCCCGATGCTCGCATGATAGCTGTTGTTATACGCGAACTCCGCCAAACTGATGTGGGAATCCCACTCTCCCTTCCAGTCCATCATACAGGCTCGAAGCATGTCTTCTAAGGTCTGAATCGTACGTTCCGACTGCCCGTCAGTCTGAGGGTGAAACGCAGTGCTGAACTTCAACTTTGTGCCCAACGCCAACTGAAGTTGTCCCCAAAACCTTGAAGTGAATCTAGGATCACGATCGGAGATAATCGAGACTGGAACACCGTGCAATCTCACAATCTCTCTAACATAGAGATCAGCGAGACTATCTAACGATTGGTTGAGACGGATAGGTAGGAAGTGAGCCGACTTGGTGAGTCTATCGACGATCACCCAAATCGCGTCATGTTTCCTCCGCGTCCTCGGAAGACCGACTATAAAGTCCATGGTAACATCTTCCCACTTCCAAAGAGGGATTTTTATCTGGTGGGGTCTCTGGTGCTCGATCTTGATTTGCTGACACGTTAAACACTTCGAGACATACTCCGCCACGTCTCGCTTCATACCGTTCCACCAATAACTGCGTTGTAGGTCCTTGAACATCTTCGTGCTACCCGGGTGAATTGTGTATCTAGACTTGTGGGCCTCCGCCAAAATTTCATCTCGAAGAATCGGGTCGTCAGGGACCCAAAGGCGCTCCTTCAACCATATACTTCCATCCTCCTTCAGACGAAAAGGTGTATCTGCCAAAATCGCTTGAGCCTTCAACTTCTCGTAGCGCGCATCAGTTTTCTGCCCATTGATGATTCTCGCTAGTAGCTCAGGTTGAGCAACAAGGTGGGATAAACCGATAGAACCATGAGTGATCGCGAAAGGTTCCCATGAGGCTAGGTCTTCGACCAACCTCCATCCAGCAAATAAAGCATTAATCGAAACTTCTGGTGCTTTGCGGCTGAGGGCGTCCGCCACTACGTTCGCCTTTCCTGGGTGGTAGGAGAGGGTGAAGTCGTAATCCTTGAGGAATTCAAGCCAACGCCGTTGTCTCATGTTCAATTCTTTCTGCGAAAATAGATACTTAAGGCTCTTATGATCGGTGAATGCCTCAAATTGCTCCCCATACAAGTAATGTCTCCATATCTTCAGTGCGAACACCACTGCAGCTAACTCTAAATCGTGAGTTGGGTAGTTCTTCTCGTGAATTTTAAGTTGTCGAGAAGCATACGCGATCACTTTCCCATTCTGCATCAGCACAGCCCCTAAGCCTGACCCAGAGGCATCGGTATAAATCACGAATCCGCCTTTACCAGAAGGTAAGGTCAAAATAGGAGCACTGGTAAGTCGCTCCTTCAATAATTGAAAACTCGCCTCGCACTTCTCGTCCCATAAGAATTTAGCCTCTTTCTTCAGTAACTTTGTCAGGGGTAACGCAATTTTAGAAAAATCTTGAATGAATCTTCTGTAGTAACCCGCTAGTCAAAGGAAACTTCTGATATCCCTTGCGTTCTTTGGTTGCTGCCAACCAAGTACAGCCTCCACCTTTGCAGGGTCCACGGATACTCCTTCCTTAGAAATAACGTGTCCCAAAAAGATGACTTCCTCGAGCCAGAATTCACATTTAGAGAACTTGGCATACAACCGTTCCTTTCGCAAGGTCTCCAACACAACTGTTAGGTGCTCTCAATGTTGCTCTCGACTTTCTGAGTACACCAAGATGTCGTCGATGAACACGATCACGAAGGTGTCCAAAAATGGCTTGAACACCCTATTCATTAAGTCCATAAAAGCTGCAGGGGCATTGGTCAGTCCGAACGGCATGACTGTGAACTCGTAATGACCGTATCTCGTCCGAAAAGCCGTCTTAGGAATATCATCATTCCTAATTCTGAGCTGATGGTATCCGGACCTAAGATCGATTTTCGAGAAAACCTTGACCTTCTGCAACTGATCGAACAAGTCTTCGATACGCGGCAAAGTGTACTTGTTTTTTATTGTGGCCTGGTTGAGCATTCGATAGTCGATGCACAACCGCAAGGTCCCGTCTTTCTTCTTCATGAAGAGCACAGGAGCTCCCCAAGGAGAAACGCTGGGGCGAATGAATCCCTGATCCAACAACTCCTGCAACTGCTTCTTCAGCTCCTCAAGCTAAGCTGGCGCCATCCTGTAGGGTGCTTTGGAGATTGGTGTCGTACCTGGTAGCAATTCAATATTGAATTCCACCTCACGAGACGGGGGAAGTCCCGACAGCTCTTTAGGAAAAACGTCGGGATAATCGCGAACAACATCCAGCTCACCGATGGGAATAGGCATTGGATCTGACTGGATAACACTAACCAAAAAGGCAGTGCATCCCTTCCGCAAGAAGTTCTGTGCCTTAAGCGCCGAGATCATCCGGCTTGCTCGAACAGGTCTGGGGATTCTGAATTCTACTCTTGAAGAGCCTGGAGGGGATAAAACGATCTTGCCATCACGGCAAAAGATCTTGGCATGATACTTGTGCAACCAATCCATGCCTAGAATGACGTCAAATTCAGTCATCTCCAGCAGGATAGCACAAGCAGGCAAGTGCCGCTCTGCCACCACTACATCCAATTCAGGTATGTAAGTGGTGCAAACCGTGTTCTTCCCAACGGGGTTATACACGTCTAATGCATTATCAAGCGTTTTTACCATTATATGCAATTGTTTTACGAATTTTTCTGACACAAACGAGTGTGTAGCACCACAATCAAAGAGTGCAAAAGCTGCTTGATCAGCAACAAGAATGGTACCTTGAACGAGATCTCCTTTGGTCAATTGATCGACCGTGGCTGCATAAACTCGACCCGGCTCTCTGCCACTGCTTGGTTGTGCTCGTTGTTGCTGCTGATGAGGTGGTCGAGGAGGCTGATATACGTTGCCGGTTCGCTTGAGGTCATCTGCTGCTTTCTTCCGGCAGTCGCGTATGAAATGACCCATCTTGCCACAGTACAGGCATCTGCCGGTGTCCCGCGGACAAGATTGTCCCACATGAGGCCTCTTGCACCTGGGGCAGTTATCACTCGACGGTTGCCTGGGCGGTGGAGGGCCCTGTTGTCGCTGGCGTTTTGCTGGAGGAAACTGCTTCTTCCCTGCTTCAGTCTTCACTGGAAAAGGTGGTCGTTGCCCTGGGCCGCCGGAAAATGTCTTCTTCTGCTCACCACCTGACGCGGTTGACTTCTTGGCTTGCACACTTTTTGAACGCTCCCAATCCTCGTTCAGTAGGGTGGCTGCTGCTACTACCGCAGAAAAAGTCGCGGGCATGCTGGTGAGAACCCTATGCCTGAGTCCTTCCTTCAGTCCGCGAATAAACTTCCCGGCCCGCTCATGATCATCCTCGAATAGGTGAGGACAATAGCGCTCCAACCGTTGAAATTTGGCGATATATTCGTTCAAACTTAAGATGCCTTGGCACAGCTCCAGAAATTCCACCTTCTTCTTCTCCCTCGCATGAGGAGGAAAATAATTTCCGAGAAAAACCCTTCGAAAGGCCTCCCACAGAATCACCTCAGCACCCGGAAACTGCACCTCCCGCGTAGTGTCCCACCATTTGCGAGCGTCGTCCTTCAAACGAAAGGACCCGAACATTGTCTTCTTATCATCAGGAATGGACAACACTTGGAACACCCGCTCCACCTCTTTAACCCAACTCTCCGCCAAGTCAGGATCAACCTTGCCAGAGAAAGTAGGAGGGTCCAGCTTCAGAAATTTTTCATAGGTGGCGGTTGGTGCATTCCCAACAAGGGAACCTGGATCCTGATGGGGGCGACCCTGGTTACGAATCGCCTCAGCCAAGGAGTTGAGGGTATCCATCATGAATCCCCTCTGCTCACGCAACTCATCGGCCATGCTGTGGCTTGAGTTTCCCGCCATCCTTAAAAAGCAACCAAGACTAACGTCAAAATACTGAAGACGTATAAGTAGACATAAGTATAGAAGCAAAGGCAAAAACATAGATCTTTAATACGAAAGTCAAATATTTAGAATCCAGCTGTGCTGGTACATAAGCAAAAGTTCTATTCCATAATTTAAAATTGAGTTCACAGACTCCAACAAAACTGGGTACGTGCTACCTCCCCTTAGGGACGGCTAGAGTACTTCCTAAGATATTCCCTTCTATTGCCTGTGCGCCTGAATCTGCGCTTAGGGGTGAAGGGAAGTGGCTCCTCGTAGGAGGGCTCCTGCCCGTAAAGGGGCGTCGCCGGAGTATATTCCTTTGAGCCAAGACTATAATCTGAAGAATCCGTCGCAGGTGTGTACGTGGGTGACACACCGCCCACTGGGTCTGCCGGAGGTGGCGGTTGCTCGCCGACAGTCGAAATTGCGATCTTGTCGTCATGCTCGGCCTTGTGGAGGCAAGCATCCACGGTGTGCCCAATTTCTCCGCAGAAACTGCACTTCTCAGCTAACTCAGGGGGAACAAAATCTCTCGATGACTCCTGTGGTGTCTGATGGTGCACCCGAATGTGTGAAGGCGCGAAACCACCTTCTCGAGCATGCACTTCAGCCCACGCTGCTGCCAAGGGTATTTGGTAGGCGATCGGTAGTGAGAAGCCTTGCTCATCCGTAAAAATGGGTAGAGGAGGGCGGTTAGCCCAGTAACCAGCCCCGAACATCTCACGTCCGCCCCTCTCCCTTACGGAACGGCCACGTACACTACGCGTGCTCCTACCGCGACTACCATTAGAACCAGTAACCGGATCCATATATCCAAAGGTACTACGAATAAAACAAGAACATAACTCAGTCTAAACATGCTATAAAATATCAAAGACTTACTTACAACGCGATGGGATGCTCCATAGTCAAGATTTCACCTCTTTCTAATCTGGCTTTGATACAACCTATCCATTGGAGTTTTGTACCGATCCATCATCTTCCTTGACAGAAACACAAGGGCGAATGAGTGCGTCAGGGGTAAATTAACTGACGACTCATTCTATATGCTCTAGTCTTTTGACCAAATGAGCATCTTACCTGTGAAGGCGATCTCATTTTATGTGTTTACAACATTGTGCATTTAACACTGTTCGAGGTCGCACGACCGTCTCATCCGATCATCGCAGTACTAGCGTGTAGTGCACGACTATAAGTACTCTAGGATGAAAGGAGTATAGTTCCTCAATAGGAGCTTCAACAAAAGTGTTTCACAATGATATAATGTTTCTCAAACTTTACTTTTGACATTCTTTATCTTTTGAAACAACTAACAGCTTGTGCCAACATTTGGCATGCGATTATCTAGAATCTCATCCGCTATCGTGGTATCTACATGCCTCGCATGACTCGATACCAGCCTCGATAGATGAGATACGGGTCTCTCAATAGAACCCCCACTAAGAAGTTCGCTCAAGCCCCAATTCGGGGTTACCCAAGATATGTCAGATAGACGAATAGTAGCAGTCAATCAAATCCTTCCAAATACTTTGATTTGGGCAGTCTTTGATGCTTTTGGGCAGCTCCCTAAATTCTCAAGTCTACGTTGCAGGACCACTCACTCGAAAAGCCAGGATCCCTACTAGGGATCCCTCTCTTTAGATGAGGATGCATCGTTAAGCTCCCGACTCAACTCCTGTCGCAAGAGGGAAAGTGGTAAATTCATCTTGCATCCTCCACGAGGATGCCTTTATAGCACATGCAATGAGCGAAAACCTGAGTGTCATTTGTAATGGCAAGGCAGTAATGAAACATTTGCAAAAGCAAGAGCCTGGACGCAAAGCGCGCCGACAAAGTAAAGACATGACAAAAAGTAAAGGACAAACTACGAGGAGTCTGGGGGTTTCACCTCTGCCCTCAGAAAGCGAGGGCAGGTAGGACTGCGCCCTTGCCTGACAAAGTAGAAGAGAGGCAGGGGCAAATCCCCTGCCTGTCAACAACAAAGGGGAGGCAGGGGACTTCGCCTCTGTCTATCGAGCATGCGAGAAGGCATGGACTTGTCCCCTGCCTGGCGATTATGCGAACATGCAGGGGGCGAAGCCCCTGCCCCTGCCAGTCGAAAAGCAAAGAGGCAGGGGTTAGGCCCCTGCCCGTTAGCCACAAAGGGGAGGCAAGGGGCTTCGCCCCCTGCCTGTCGAATACGTAAAGTGGCAGGGGCCTGACCCCTGCTTGACGAACAC
Organism: Nuphar pumila; assembly: GCF_984573655.1. Taxonomy (NCBI): domain Eukaryota; kingdom Viridiplantae; phylum Streptophyta; class Magnoliopsida; order Nymphaeales; family Nymphaeaceae; genus Nuphar; species Nuphar pumila. Next base: position 12,425,475 of record NC_143265.1, on the reverse strand, counting down.
GTGAACAGGCAGGGGGCGAAGCCCCTGCCTGAAGCCAGAGAAGAGGGAGCAGGGAGGGGGCTCGACCCCTCCCCTGAACAACGGGGGTGCAGGGAGGGGCTCGACCCCCTCCCCTGTCGTCAAAGGGAGCAAGGAGGGGCTTGACCCCCTCCCTTGCCGTAAAAGGGAGCAGGGAGGGGCTTGACCCCTCCTCTGCTGTAAAAGGGAGCAGGGAGGAGGCTGGGCCCCTCCTCTGCTAAAGATGGTGCAGGGAGGGGGTTCGACCCCTCCCTTGGCTGCAGGGAGCACAGGGAGGGCTCAACCCCTCCCCTGCCAAAAGGAGACGCAGGGAGGGGGCCGAACCTTCCCCCACCAAATACGGCATGCAGGGAGGGGCTCGACTCCTCCCCTGCAAAACTGAGGCATCGGGAGGGGGATGGGCCCCTCCCTCGCAAAACACATCGCAGGGAGGGGGCTCTGCCCCTCCCCTGCGTTTTAAGGCAGCAAGGAGGGGGCTTTGCCCCTCCCTTGCGATTGAGGGAGGTGGCTCAGCCCCTCCCTGCACAAATGGAGAAGTGAGGGAGAGAGAGACGGAAGAAAAAGGAGAAGAAGAACGAGGGAAAAGAAAAGGGGAAGAGGAAGCGACATGTACCTGGAGGGGGGTCGCCTGCGTCGATCTCGACAGCAAGAGGGACAGGAGAGGTGAGAGTAGTCACCTGAAGGCTGCCGAACGGGAGGTCGCCGGTGGCGGTGGGTTGTCGGGGGGTCTCTGGCGAGCAGAAATGAGAGAGACAGAGTCAGGGACGAGAGGGTGAGAGAGAGCGAAAGAGCAGAGGGGAAGGAGGTTTCGAGAAACCTCCCCCCTTTGCTTCGTTGTCTTTAAAAGGCACGAGAGGCGGTGTTCTCAGGTTGGGTTCGGGTCCGGATTCGACCTGAATCCAATTTTTTTTTTCGGGTTTTACAAATATTTTCTTAAAAGGTTACATTTCTAGAGAAATATAGTTTATCATTTTTAACATCATGACACCTAAATCCCTTTTGTGTTTCCGAATATCCAAGAAATACACAAGGAATGACTTTTGGTGAAAGTTTATCATTTTTGTCAGTAAGAACAAAACATTTGCATCCAAAAATTCTTAGTCTATTATAATCGGGTTCCTTTTGATACATAATTTTAAAAGGCGTTCTTTAAAGGAAGGCGATTTATAAGATAAACGGATGCAAAAGCCGCCTCAGCCCAAAATCTTTTAGGAATTTTTTGAAAAATAAACAAAGTGTTAGTGGTTTTAACTATATATCTATGTTTTCTTTCGGCTAAGCCATTTTGTTGAGGTGTTTTGGGACATAATTTTTGATGGATAATTCTATTAATTTCAAGATAGTTCTTAAAATCATTTAAGCGATATTCTCCTCCGGAATCGGATATGAATGCTTTGAACCTCACCGAGGACATGGCATTGGATAGAAATGATTGGAGGAGAAAGATTCATGTGGAAGACACAAAATGATTTTCTTTGTTGGTTCATATCGCCGACCCCAATTGTTTTGGGATGAAGGCGTAGTTGTTGTTTGTTGTATGTGATATGTCTTAAAAGACGAAAAAACCTCATGTTTATGCTTAAAGAAATATATCCAACAATATCTAGAATAATAATCAACAAAAATGACATAATTAGAGAATCCTCCTTTAGATATAACAGGTGTCTGTCCTCGTACATCCGATTGCATAAGTTTAAATGGTTTAGTTGTAAACATAGTTCTTTGTTCAAAAGGCAAGATTCTCATTTTTCCAAGAATACAATCATCATAAATGAAGCCATTTTTACAAATATCATTAACAAAATGCAAATAAGAAAGCTTGGTTATACTAGGATGCCCAAGACGTTTATGCCAAATATTTATATCTTTATGTTGGGCAATGTTACAAAAAGAGTGTTTTGGAATTTGAAGAAATTTCATGTAGTATAAATCTCCTTTCCTAGCGCCTTTCCCAATCAACTTCTCGGACCGCCGATCCTGTATCTAACATTTATTTGATGAGAACTTGATGTCACACCCAAGGTTGTTAAATGCGATAAGGCGAAGCGAGGCGTTGAAGCGTAAGCTTCATGATCAAAATAATAAAATATATAATATTAATAAAATAATGAAAATTTTAAATAAGAACTACTAATAATTGATAGTTTAAAATAAATACTATTTTCCTATAATTAACTCGTATTATTCATTTTCTTATATGCATGCACATGTAAACCACAATTAAGTTAGACTTATAGTGCAAGATAAAACAAGTTATTATCTACAATCATGAAATCATATTGAATACATGTGGGGCCATCTCCAAATCGACCTTTTCTAGAAATACCTTCTATGCACAAAATTTTTGTTGTAATAATAGAGTTCAAATACACAATTAATATAAAATAAGTTAATTCTTCAACTATTGTACAAAACTAACATTCACAGAATCACAAATGAATAAATAAAATTAAAAATATCTCTTCAAATATTTAACAAAATGTAAACAAGATACTTCTTCAAGTCAAATAACATTAAATATTTAACAAGTCATAAGTCTTAAATGTCTCCTTAAAGGTAAATAACTTAAGGTCAAATCTTTTCAACGTCACAAGTCTTAAATAATATCAAATATTTAACAAGTCATAAGCCTTAAACAATATCAAATATTTTCAACAAAATTGTCTTCACTAGGACTAGATAGCTCATCTTCATTTGAATCATCCATATATGGGATAGTTTATTCTTCATCTTCAGTTTCTTCATTATCCACACTCTCATTTTCTGAATCTTCTACTTGTTTTCTTTTACCTTCATCCCAAAATATTAACAAAATTAATATTTAAAATTCAAAAAGTATCAGATTTATAAAATACAAGACATACCTTTATTAGCATGCATCTTGTTTGAAGATGGATCTTTTTTACGTTTTTTAGTTGAGCTTGGTAAAGTCTCAAAAGGAGTAACATCTATATCATCCAAATTAAAAGCTGGATCCAACCAAGAATCTTCTAATGCATCTTGTGGCAAAACTGGATCTTCTTTTTCTATAATCCACTCATCATCAGAATCAATATTTTCAAGATACAAAGGATCCTCAATTGTCTTCCTTCTTATATCTCTTTCTTTCAACTTCATATTGTACGTGATAAACACCAAAGCATTGAGTTTTTCTTGCTCAAGGCAATTTCGCCTTTTTATATGTACCTATAAATTAAAAATTTATATAATTACAAATCTGCAATATATTATGCAACAATGAACAATCAATAATATGAAAATATCTTTATTTACCAAAGAAAAAGTGCTCCAATTATCCTCACATCCTGATGCACTACATGTGAGATTCAACACTCGCATTGCAAAGTTTTTCAATTCTTTTGTTTCATCACCAAATGTATTCCACCAATCAACTGAGAAAATAAAATAAAAATTAGTAAGAAAAAAATTATATCAATTAGAATTGAAATTAAGACAATATAAAGAAAAATACATACCTGGATTTTTTCTCTTTCTTGTGCCAATTGCCTTTGTTCTATCAAACAAACCAATTGCATTTTCATATGTATCAAGCTGAATCAAAATCTCACAACGTTCTTCTATATTGGGCACTATCTTTTCTAAACATTCCATAAACCCAGTTTTAATTTTTTTATCTTTTACACAATCATCATCATAATGAAAGTGTGGGCTTAGAAAATACCCTGCAGAATGTAAGCAGTGATACATTTGATTATCCTACCTCTTGTTAATAATATCCCAAATTTTTATATAGCTGCTCTTATCATTGCCTATATTATGAGCTATTTCTTCCTTTGCCTTTCTCATTTCATTAAAAAAAAATCCCATAACTGGTTTATCATCTGAATAATTGCTTTCCAAAATTTTCTATCTTCAGTGACAATATGTGTTACTTCTTTACCTTTTAGATTTTTGATATAATACTCACTATCTTAAAATTTTGGAGATAAGAACATATTCTTTAATTCCTTTTTGTTTACACCAATACTTTGAAGAGTAAGATAAGAAGTTGCAAAACGAGTAATAGCTCTTTACCATTTGTATATTTTTTCATCAAATTTAAAAGCCATGCATGTCTATATATAAATGTAGTTACAATCTTTGCTTTTTTCAATAGTCGTTTTTGCAAATGTATCTTGCCAATGTCATCAAGTATCAAATCTATACAATGCGCTGCACAAGGTGTCCAAAAAATATGTTGAAAACCTTTAATATCTTTTAGCTTCAAACCTGCATCCTTGTAATTTGCTGCATTATCTATAACTACTTGTACTACATTGTGTTCTCCAACTTCTTTAATAACTTTACTAAATGACTACCAAATTATCAGTTGTCTTTCTTATTACACTAATATCACAAGACTTTAAAAAGACTGTACCTGAAGGATTGTTCATAAGAAAATTAACCAAATTTCTATTTTTACCATCTGTCCAACAAATTAAATGATAACACATTTGCCAAAAAGAATTGCTCAATAGTATAACATAGTTCTTTTCTTTCTTCTTTTTTGAATGCATTATTTATCGTTGTCTGACGAGCTTCTGAACTCACAAATTGATCCATAGGGCCTCTTGTTTGTGAACTTCCAACTCTACTAGTAGTTGGAGAAGTAAGTTCACCACTCATCAGTCCTTGAGTAAAGCTTTCATTCATACCACTTTGTAATATATTTTTTTCTTGTTGTTTTTCTTCTTTCTTCTTTTGCAAGTATTTTGCAAAAAATTGTGTCACCTCATTTGGTGCACGATCACATGGTTTAGTACCCTTCTGAGTTCCAGCTAGATGCTCTTTTATTCTTGCTACACCACCTCTATAAACTACCTTACAATACTTACATACCAAATTTCCTCTTTTTTCCTTATCATTCAAATCTTCTTCAAAACAATGCTTCCAAGCTGTTGGATCTATCCTTGTCATTTTTTTTAAGATAAACAACCACCTGCACAAAAAGATGTATATATATATATATATATATATATATATATATATATATATATATACATATCAACACTCCCCAAAGGGTGGAAGGATTGGAGTCTTGAGCTTCAGCATCCTTTTCAAGTTCCTACTTTCTTGTCTTTGTATTATTTTTTGAGACATTAGATAGCGTGCCTATTACATAAAAAAATGAGTAAGTCCTCCCTCCTTGGCAGACCCAGAGCCACCACGATGGTGGCTCCGGTGCACCAACCCGAGAAGAAGAGAGAAGAAGACAGTGAGGAGGGGTGCTCAGCACCTCCCTCCTCCCTCCTGGCAAATCCAGAGCCACCCACGATGGTGGCTCTAGTCCACTGCCAACAAACGAAAAAGAAGGAAAGGGAGTCAGAAGGTTGGCGACCTCCTGCCGGCGTCTCCAACAAGAGAGGTGAGAGTACAGGGAAGAGATATACCTGGGAACCACCGACATCGGGGTTCAGGTGGGGTGCTGCGTCAAATGAGGAGTGTCGAGAAGGATTCCGGTGAGGTAGTGCCAGCCAAAGACAAAGAGAGCAACTCCGGATGGTCGGAGGGCACAGAGAAGAAGAAGGCCGATGATGTTGTCGCCGACGACTTTTGTCTCCGGTCACCAACATAAGTAGAGAAGGGGAAAGGGAGATTGGGGGTGGTTGGTGACAACAGGAATACCCAGCAAAAGGGCAAGGGGGGTTAGGGTGCCTGACGAGAGGGTGTTGACGCTAGCAGAGAGAACACCGGGGGGGGGGGGGAGAGAGATAAAGAGAAGAAGAGGAAGGGGGACGACGACTTTGTCGCCGGTGTCTTCTTGCCACCGGCCATGGGTGGTCACTGAGGTGGATGCTGACGAACACAGAGAGAAGGGAGCGACGGGGCCTGTCAGCAGAGGGGTGGCTCACCGGAGCTCTGGTGAGGGATGCTGCGGGTGGTCATCGGCACAATCGCCGACGGCTGCAGAGAAGGGGAGGAGACGAGAGTTGGAGAGACGGAAGGGAGGAGAGAGAGAGAGAGAGAGAGAGAGAGAGAGAGAGAGAGAGAGAGAGAGAGAGAGAGAGAGAGAGAGAAAGTGGCGAGGGTTTTACCCCTCGCCCCTCTCAGCCTGTGTCTTTTAAAGACGCAGGCTCGATTATTCGAGAACCCGAGCCCCGGGGCGGGTATGGGTTGGGCTTGGATCCAATCTGGGTCTGCCACCGCAGAACGACCTCAGATGCGTGTCCGATACATTTTTTTTGTTGCTTTACATGATGCGTACGCCTTAGAAGCGAAGCGCGCCTCGACGTGAGGTGTGCACTTCACCCATGTGAAGCGTGCGCTTTAAGCCTGCAAATGCCTCCCTACATTGCCTCGGTTCCTTGAGCTTGCGCTTCGCCTCTCAGGTGTACGCTTCAGGTATTGAGGCGTTCGCCTCTAACAACACTAGTCACACCCATGGTCCGATAGTTGAGAGACCGAAAGCAAATTTAAGTTTAAGTATAAATCTTATTTTGGGGATAAAAAAACCTTGATTTTCAAAATTTCCAATCCCTTTGATTTCAAGAGAAGCACCATCCGCGGTTGAAACAAAAAAAATGAGATATAGTTTTTGTGTATTCGGAAAAAGCAAAAATATTTGGAGTCATATAAAAGGAGGCGCCCGAATCTAAAAGCCAAGAGGTCTTACCGGGAGGAGAGGAGGTTGACATGGCGGCCTCGGAAATAGATCCCTTGAGAAGAGGTTGAAGAGCTTCCATAATTTTTCTGCTTCCAAACGTTGGAAACAAGAAAACTCATAGGAAAAGAAAATTTTGCCTATGAGAAGTTTTGATATGATAATTTTTCTAAAATGAAAATTTTACTTGTTTGGGTATCATGAGAAAAATTTCCCTTGGTGGTGGTGGCGGAGCTTCTCTGACGCAGTTTTCCAGGAGGTGGGTGATGGTGGATGATGATGGATGGTGGGGAAGGCAGTTTTCTTGGAGGTGGGTGATGGTGGTGAGATGGATGGTGGTGGTGAAAAATCATCGTGGGGGGTTTTGGTGGTGGTGGTGGAGTTTCTTTACTGAAATATGACAAACATAAACAAGTGCCTCTTATGGGCAAGTACAACATAAACAAATTAAGACCACTCATGGGTCAAGATACAATTACAAACACAATGCCACTTATGGGCAAGAGAGAACATAAAAAATACAAGGGATTTATTGAGAGAATGCTTGAGAACAAGCTTGACATAAAAGAGGGGTTTCATCCCGTATTTATACATATAAAAGAGCAAGAGCCATTGAGAGTGCTCCCAACAACTCTATTTCAAGGGCATTATAAGGACTATAATGCCCTTGATAAAAAGAATAAAATACAAAAATAATAAAAACCTAAAGTGTCCTTAATGATTACAACTAATTACATAAGGTGAAATAACTAAAATACCCTTAATTAGTTTTACTTATTACATCAAGAAATATATATATATATATTAATGTATATATATGTTAGCATATATATATACTTTAACACTCCCCTTCAAACTTACTATGTTATCATTGAAAGTTTGTCAAGCAAAAAATGAAACTGGGGAGAAGGAAGAGATTTCGTAAAGAAGTCGGCCAACTGAAATTCTGATGTTACATAAGGCAAGATGATGGTCTTCTTCAGATACTCTTCATGAACATACTGGTGATCCATTTCAATATGTTTGGTGCACTCGTGAAACGTGTGATTGCTTGCTATATAGATGACACTTTTATTGTCACAATATAACCTTTAAGTATGTGAAGGCCCCAATCTTTTGGCGGTAAGGAGTAGGATCATCCAGAGGTGTGCCATCATTTATCTTAATTTTTGCATTTATCACTACAGGAGTGTCCACCATTTTCTCATATGTAATTTCAAACTTGTCTATGATGTCAGAAGCAAAATTGGATTGAGTTAAAAAATAGCTACGAGCAGAATAAGCAACCTTAATCCCTAAACAAATATCTAAGAAAGCCTAAATTAGTCATTTCAAAGCTTTGTTTTAAAATATTCTTAATAAAACTTATAATGAAGCAACAAGTGCACAAATATAATGCCACAAAGTGGCTACAAAGGTGCATACATACAAATACAAAAGCCTCTAATCGGCCAAATACAAAGATCCACTAAGGGCTAACACACAATCTCTCAAAAGAGAGCAAGAACACAAGCAAAAAATAGGGCTTTTATTCAACTTTGCTTGACAACAAGCATTATAAATACAAAGGTGGGAGTGCCTTTAAATAGCGCTAGTTGGGCCATCCCCATTGGTACCAACTTCCAACAAAGTTTTTACAACAGTCATAAATAAATAAAAAAGAAAAATAAAATAGAAAAAAAAAAGTCGCTAGTCCCTAGTAGATCGATGCCTATTACAATGCTTAAATGACTGAAATACCCCTGATTGGTATTTCTGTTTATATACACAGGAATATATATATATATATATATATATATATATATATATATATATATATATATATATACAATACAACAACAACAACTACTCCTTCATCCCAAAACAATTGGGATCGGCGATATGAACCAACAAAGAAAATTATTATAGGTCTTCCACATGAATCCTTCTCCTCCATTCATTTCTATCCAATGCCATGTCCTCGGTGAGGTTCAAAGCATTCATATCCTTTCTTATCACCTCCATCCATGTCTTCCTAGGCCTACCCCGACCTCTTTTAACTAATATATTTTCCCATTTCTCCATCCTTCTAACTGGAGCATCATTAGCCCTTCGCCGAATATGTCCAAATCACCGTAAACGATTCTCTCTCATCTTATTTTCAATGGGTGCAATGCCTACCTTCTTACGTATCTCCTCGTTCTGAATCTTATCTTTTATTGTATTTTCACACATCCATCTAAGCATACGCATCTCAGCTACACTCATTTTTTGAATATGATGTCTCTTGGCAGCCTAACATTTCGTACCATATAGTAAAGCGGGCCTAATAGTCGTCCTATAAAACTTTCCCTTCAACCGCAATGGCATTCTACGATCGCACAACACTCCAGTCGTCCTAATAGTCATCCTATATATATAATATTTTATGATATTCACAATACATTTTAACACCCCCCTCAAACCTATGGTGTGTTCACTGAAAGTTTGTCAAGAAAAAAATAAAATTGAGGTGATGGAAGCGCCTTGGTGAAGAAGCCTGCAAGTTGATACTCAGAAGTAACATAAGATACGGTGATGGTCTGCCTCAGAAATTCTTCACGCATATAGTGGAAATCCATTTCGATATGCTTGGTTCTTTCATGAAATGTATGGTTGCTAGCTGTGTATATTGCACTCTTGTTATCTCAATACAGTCTGAAAGGTGTCCAAGTAATCTTTGCAACCAAACGATCTTTGATATTGTCGTAGTCATTGCACGGTACTCTGCTTTAGTGGATGATATGGATACTTTTTGTTGCTTTTTGCACTTCCATGACACTAGAGAATCACCTACAAAAACCAATAGTTGGGTGTCAATGATTTGGATCTCCTCCTCAATATGAGTCAAAATAAGCAATCAACTCAAGAGAGTAAGCGGAGGATAATAAAAAAACTCTAGAGGTAGAGGTTTGTAAATATCTAACAATTCTCATGTGGTGGGAGAATCTTGGAATTGGCTAGCAGTATGAAATGCATGCACAATATCAAGCCTAGTAATAGTTAAATAAGTCAGGGTGCCAATCATTTGGCGATATGGGGTAGGATCATCAAGAGGTGTTCCATCATCAATCTTTATCTTGGTATTAATAACCTTAGGTGTGTGCACCCTTTTTTCATCAGTAATACCTGACTTGTTAATAATATCATTAGCAAACTTGATTTGAGAAGGCAAGTATCCTCTAAGAGAGTAAGCAAACTCAATTCCAAGAAAAAATCTAAGAAATTCAAGATCAGTCATTTCAAAATATTTTTTAAGGATACATTTAATATACCTTACTCCCTATTTATCTTCACCCATAATGATTATATCATCAACATAAAGGAGAAGTATAACAATCTCTGCATCAGATTTTTTAGTAAACATGACAAGTATTAGTATAACAAGATTTAAAACCAAATTTTAACATAACAAAACTAAAGTGATCATACTAAGCTTTGGGTGTCTGTTTCAAACCATAAAGAGCTTTTCTAAATCAAAGTACCTTAACAACGGGGACTTCATATCTAGGAGGTGAGTCCATATACACTTTTAAATTTTTATTTAAAAATGCATTTTTTACATCCATTTGGTATATAAGTCAACCTTTAATAGCAACAACAACAATAAGAGTCCTAACTGAAGTCATCCTAGCTACTGGTGCAAATGCTTCATCATAGTCGATCCTGTATTCTTGTGCATGTCATTTAGCAACTAACTTGACCTTGTTTCTTTCTAGGGTCCTATCACTCTTAGTTTTGACTTTACACACCCATGCATAACGTATAGTTTTCTTACCATTAGGCAAATTAGATATTTCTCAAGTCATAGATTTTTCAAGTGTCCTTATTTCCTCATTCATAGCTTCTACCCATTCGGGATATTCTTTTGCTTGTTTATATGTGGTAGGTTCAAAATAGGGCAAAATTTTAGCTGGACAAGCCCTATATTGTGGTAAAAAGGATTCATAAGAGACAAATCTATCAAGGGGTCTAGAAGTCCTATATGATCTTCAACTCCTTCGGATGGTTTTCTAAGGCAGATTATCTTTCTAAGGCATTTGGTTGACTATCATTTTCACGTCTTCTATATTGAATTATGCTAGGTCCTGATTTGATTGAGGTTATTTATCTCTATCATTCTCATACGAAGAATCACCCTTATTTTGAGGCAATAATTCAAACAAAAAATAATACTCAAAGTATTTCTCAGGCACATTTTAAAAAAAAAAACTTTCATTTTTCAGAAAGCAAACATTCCTAAATATATATAGTTTGTCATTTTTTAAATCAAAACATCTAAATCTTTTCTTAGTTTCTCTATATCAAAAGAAAGCATACGATATGGCTTTAGGAGTGAGTATCATTTTTTTCGGTGAGAACAAAGCATTTGCATCCAAAAGGTTTTAACCTAAGATAATCAGGGAAAAATTTAAAAAGATTTTAATAAGGAGAGATGTTTTGAAGCTTAGATGACAAAAGTATGTTGATGAGATATACGGTTGTCAGGCATGCTTCAATCCAAAAATGTTTTGGAACATCTTTTGCAATTAAAAGAGTATTAGTAGTTTCAATTATGTGCCTATGTTTTCTCTCAACTATTTCATTTTGTTGAGAAGCATAGGCTCATGATCTTTGATGAATACAACAACAACAACTACGCCTTCATCCCAAAACAATTGGGGTCGGCGATATGAACCAACAAAGAAAATCATTATGGATCTTCCACATGAATCCTTCTCCTCCATTCATTTCTATCCAATGCCATGTCCTCGGTGAGGTTCAAAGCATTCATATCCTTTCTTATCACCTCCATCCATGTCTTCCTAGGCCTACCCCGACCTCTTTTAACTAATATATTTTCCCATTTCTCCATCCTTCTAACTGGAGCATCATTAGGCCTTCGTCGAATATGTCCAAACCACCGTAAACGATTCTCTCTCATCTTATTTTCAATGGGTGCAACGCCTACCTTCTTACGTATCTCCTTGTTTCGAATCTTATCTTTTATTGTATTTCCACACATCCATCTCAACATACGCATCTCAGCTACACTCATTTTTTGAATATGATGTCTCTTGGCAGCCCAACATTCCGTACTATATAGTAAAGCGGGCCTAATAGTCGTCCTATAAAACTTTCCCTTCAACTGCAATGGCATTCTACGATCGCACAACACTCCAGTTGCACTCTTCTATTTCATCCACCCAACCTTTATCCTATGATTTACATCTCCATCAATTTCTCCATACTTTTGAATGATAGATCCCAAATATTTGAAAGAATCATCCACCGGTACTTCGTGCTCACCAAGCTTCACTACACTCCCATCACTACTTCGTTGCTTACTAAATCGACATTCCATGTATTCTGTCTTACTCTTACTCAACTTAAAACCTCTTGCTTCCAATGTCTGTCTCCATAATTCTAACTTAGCATTAACCCCAGCTCTAGACTCATCAATCAAAACAATATCATCAGCAAACAACATACACCACGGCACATTTTCTTGAATTGATCTCGTAAGCTCATCCATCACTATAGCAAATAGGAAAGGGCTTAAAGCAGATCCTTGATGATCTTTGATGAATAATTCTATTATTTTTAAAATAGGTTTTGAAATCATTTGACATAAATTCTCCCCTTAAGTTGAAGCAAAAGATATAAATTTTGGTCTCAAATTGGTTTTTGATAAAGTTATAGTATTTTTTAAAGTTCTCAAAACCCTCATTTTTGTGCCTAAGTATATCCATGAGTATCTTGTATAGCCATCAACAAATATTACATAATAAGACAAACCACCTTTAGATAAAATAGGAGAAGGTCCCCGTACATTCAAATGCACTAATTCAAATGGTTTAGAAGAAAAAAATGTTTTTTTTGAAAAGGAAAGAACCTTCATTTTGCCAACAATACAATTCTCACAATAAATTTTTTATTACAAAATTTGCTTAAATGAGGTATATGAGATAATTTTGATAAACTGGGATGTCCCAATCTTTGATGCTATAAAGCTAAATTTATATTTTGAACATTATAACAAAAATTGCTTTTTGGAAGAAGAATACGATCCATGTAGGAAAGGTCTCCTCTATTCCTTTCCCAACCTGCTTCCTGGACTGAAGATCCTGCACAAAACATTTTTTGGATGAGAAGGATACACCACACGCATGGTCGGTAATCTGAGAAACAAAAAAGTGATTTAAGTTTAGTTTTTGGACAAGTTTAACTTTTGAAATAGAGAAGTTCAAAATACTTTCAAAATTTTCAATGCTTTTTATACTAAGAGAGGATCTATCGGCGGTAAAAACATTTTTTTGTGTTGAATTCGTATAACACTCGGAAAGTAAAGAGGAATGCAGAGTTATGAAATGAGGCTCTAGAATCCAAACACCATGATACGTTACTAGGAGGTGGTGATGTTCTAGATCATGACACCGAAAAGAGAGGAGTTTTTGATTAGTGGCTGAAGGGCCTCCATGATTTGAGAGAACATGTTTTCAATAGATTTTGAATCTTCATTGGTTCCACTTCTTTTTTCGTGAGATGCTTCCACGGATGCCACCTTTTTGTCTTTTCTTCCTTTAAACTTGGGGCAAAATCTTTTTTTGTTGTCATCATGTCTAGGCTTCCCTTGGTAGGCTTTGAAAAATGTAGTGGTTTATAAACATTTGTATTGGCACTCGGTCTTGAGACGACCAACACATTATCCTTTATTTCCTTAGATTTGGACATATATTTAAGTCTTGTCTCCTCCATGCATACTTGAGCCAAGACTTCATATAATGGATGAGGTTTTTTCTTATCAATAATATTGACCCGAACTTATTCAAATTTGGGTCTAAGTCCACTAAAAAATTGAAACAATTGTTCATGATACTTGTATTTCTTCCATTCTTAAGCATCATTTGGAATTTCAAATATAGACTCAAGTTTGGCCAATTGATCTCAAAGCCTTTTGAGGGTAATATAGTATTCCCTCATGGTCTTATCACTTTGTTTGCAATTATGTACTTTGTCTTTGATAATCTCACTTGTGAGCCACATTTTTGGGATATATATTTGTCTAACATATTCTCAAGCCTCATCGGCTCTTTCAAATTCAAGAATATTGGAGCAAAGCTCTTCATGCATACTACCCATAAAGAGGGAAAGTACATTTGCATGGCCCACTTTCCACTCTTTATGGTGTTTTTGTATTCAACCATAGCTTTTTCTCTTTCAATCCCCCTTACTTTTCTTTGGATTCACCATTGGTTCCAATAACCAAATTTATGAGGATTGGTTGTGGTTCCAATGCGGATCCATCAACAAAGTGCTGCATATCTTTACCCATGAGGATTTTTTTCACCGCCACGGCCCACATGTTGTAGTTTTTCCCATCAAATTTGATGGGAACAACCGTTACAATTTTCTTTTCGGCCATAGTGGAGGAAAAGAGAAAGAAAAGAAAAAGAGGAAAAAAGAGTAGATAGCAAGAAAGAAAAAGAGTTGAAGTTTGGTGGCGCACTTCCCGAGGCAACAAGCCAACAAACCAATGCTCCAATCTCACGAATCTCCTCTTCACGTACAAGCTTTTGCCCAAGAACACCAAAGGCTTTGATACCATGTAATGAAACAATAAGTGCACAAATATAATGCCACAAAATGACTTCACACACAAGTACAAAAGCCTCTAACACTCTCTCTCTCTTTTCAAAAGAGAATAAGAACACAAGTAAAAAAATAGGGCTTTTATTACAAATATACACAAGGAACTGGCCCAACCAGCTCAACGACTAGATTTCTAGCCGTTGGGGTTGGTCCAACAGAATACATAAAAAAGAAAAATAAAGTAGAAAAAGAAAAGTCTTACGCCTATTACAATGCTTAAATGACTGAAATACCCCTGATGGGTATTTTATTTTACATACAAAGAAAAAGATATATATATATATATACACAATACATTTTAACAAAACTAACTCCCTGTTTGTCTCCTCCATTGATGATCATGTCGTCAACATAGAGAAGAAGGATAACAATACCTGCATCAGATCTCTGACTTTTTAATAAACATAGTGGTGTCAATATAACAATAAGTAAAGCCTAGTTTAACCATAACATAACTAAAACAATCATATTAGGCTTTAGGTGCTTGTTTCAAACCATAAAGAGTTTTTCTTAAGTGAAACACCTTTACAACTGGAACCTCACATCTAGGTGGTGGGTCCATATAAACTTGTTTGTTCAATTCACCATTGAGGAAGACAAAGTATAAGAGTTCTAATGACATCTAATGACAGATACAACTATAAGAGTTCTAACCAGGGTTACTGAAAACACTATAACACTCGGGGAAGCATACTTTCTTGAAACGCATTTTGGAAGCATGAAACACATCGCTTTTGAAACTCACGGGGAAGCGACCCCTTTAAATGGGAAGTGTGCTTACCATTTCGCTTTTCACTCTCTTCGTATTTGCTTCCTAATAATAGAAAGTGGTTTTTTTTTGGGGGGGGTCGCTTAGAGCCTTTAATTTTTTTTTTTTTTTGCAGAATATCAGGAAAACTCGATTCCTATTCGCTTCCCACTCGAATCGTAGGTTGCTTCCCTCTTCTCTTTCGGTTCACTTCCTAGGTTGCTTCCCTTCTCGCTTCCGAGATGATTCCCGGTTCGCTTTTAAGTCGTCCTGCGCTTCATGCTTCCTAAAATTTTAGAAGTTCTTTACTTCTCGCTTCCGCTTTTCAAATCGCTTCCTGATACCGCTTCCTTGATTGACAACTCTGGTTTTAACAGAAGACATCCTAAAACTTTAGGTTTTTATTATTTTTGTATTTTATTATTTTTATCAAGGGCATTATAGTCCTTATAATGCCCTTGAAATAGAGTTGTTCGGAGTAGGTGTGCACACGAGCTAGGCTCGAGCCGAGCTCAGGCTTAAAAGGCTCGACTCGAATTGAGCCAAGCTTGAAAAGTTTTGTATAAACTCGACTTGAGTTCAAGCTCGAGCCTGGCTTGGCTCGAGCCGCATTAACTTACATTTAAAAAAATAATCAATTGCATAGAGGACCTCACGCATACATGATATACATGTTACCCACTTAGCTAAAAGCAGATTTTGTGATTGTAAGTCAACAAAAATTATACATATCCTAAAATTAGTCGCCATATGACACAATTAGACGAGCTTAATTGGGCTAAGCGAGCTTAATCAAGCTTGAATGCCTGATCAAGCCGAGCTCGAGCTAGTTTAGCTCGTTGTCCAACCCTAGTTCGTAGTGCTCCCAACGACTATATTTCTAGTCGTTCCCAATGGCTCTTCTTGCTCCCTTTTGTGTATAAATAAGGGATGAAACCTTATATTTTTTATGTTGTTTCTCTTGCCCATAAGTGGCATTGTGTTTTTTATTGTATCTTGACTCATAAGTGATCTCCATTTGTATATGTTGTAATTGCCCATAAGAGGCATGTGCTTATGTTCATCGTATTTCATTACATGGTATCAAAGCATTGGAGCTCTTGGGTTGTAACCTGTACGTGAAGATCAAGAGGAGGAACGTGAGATTGATGGAGCATCGGTTCATTGATTTGTTGCCTAGGAAAGCATGCCATCAAACTTCTTCAACACATTTCTTGCCATCTTCTCTTTTTTTCTCTCTATCTATTTTCTTCTCTCTCTTTATTTTCTTGGTACGATGGCCGAAAAAGTAGTTACAGTTGGTCCCGTCATATTTGATAAAAAAATTATAATATGTGGGTCACTGCTATGAAAAGAATTTTAGTTGGCAAAGATTTATGGGACTATGTTGATGGCTCCATATCAGAACCACAACCGATTATCACAAAATCTATTTGTAGGAAAGATGAAGTTACCAAAGAGAAACCTCTTAAAGACAAAGAGAGATAAAAGTTTCTTTTAGACTACAAAAAAGGCAACTAAAGCATGGGATGTTGGACATGCCAAGGTTTTATCCCTCTTTATGAGAAGTATGTGTGAAGAACTTTGTGAAAATATCTTGACATTTGAGAGGGCCGATGAAGCATGGGTTTATATCAAACAAACCTACACCCTACATGATGACGCTCATAAATGGGAATTGCAAGATAAGATTCACAATTGCAAACAAGGAGAAAGAAGTGTTTAAGAATATTGTGGTACTATCAAAAAACTTTGAGACCAAATGACTAAAATGAAGCTTATTTGGGATACCCTTGATGATGCTCGCCATAGGAAAAATCAAATCCTTGGTGAACAATTTTTTCAATTTATGAAAAGGCTTAGGCCTAAATTTGAACATGTTTGAGTATCTATAATCCACCAGAACAAAAATCAATAGGCGCTTCCTCCTTTACATGAGATTTTAGCCCAAGTTTGCATAGAAGAAACAAGGTTAAAATCCATGACCGAATCTAAAGATAGCGGTTTTTAGACCCGGTGTCAATACTCATTCCTATAAGATTCTTCACTTCTACAAGAATAATTTTTGGAGGCCAAGGAGCAATGATAGGAGATATGATGGGAGAAATGATGCAAAAGAAAAAATTATTTGTCCAGACACGTCAAATCTTATTGATTTGAATTAAAAAAGGATGAGAAAAGAGTAGCTATCATAGAAGCTCCTCAAGAAAACAAGTCTCCAACTCCAGTTACCAAGGCATGTCCTTGTCTCAACTTGCGGAAGCTCTACAACCGCTCATCAAAGGCTTATCTTCCTTAACTGGTGTTGCAGTCTCTTTTTCCTCTCCTCCCGATAAGATTTCTTAGCTCCTAGATTCTAGTGCCTCATTTTATATGACCCCTAATAGTACTGTGCTCTTTGATTGTGTTTTTAATTCTAGTAAATCTAATGTGTTTATCGCAGATAGATCCTCTCTTGAAATTAAAGGAATTGAAAAAATTTCAAATTCTTCAAAATTTTCTATTCCAAAAATCAGAATTATTCCAAAACTTAAATCTTATTTCAGTTTTTAAAATAATCGACCATGGTTGTAAGGTCTCCTTCACATCTGACCACTGTCTAATACAGGATCTTCAGTCCGGCAAGCAAATTGGAGAAGGGCATAGAGAAGGAGATCTCTACTACATGGATCGATTGATCATTCCTAAAGATTTTTTTTGCTTCAATGTACAAAAATTGGATATTTTTCTATAGCCTCAATGACTAGGTCATCCTAGCATTTCTAAATTATCCAATATATCTCATTTGACAAAATTTTGTAATAAAAAAATCCAACATATTGATTGTATTCTTGAAAAAATAAGTCATTCCTTATCAAGAGAAAACTTTTGTTGCTTTTAAATCGCTTAAATTAACACTCAGATGTTTGGGTTCCTGCCCTTGTTGCCTCTAAAGGAGGATTTACTTATTATGTGATATTTGTGGATGATTATTATTGGTTCACTTGGATTTTCTTTCTTAGGCACAAATATGAAGTTTTTGAAACTTTCAAAACTTTTCACAATCTTGTTAAGAATCTTCTTAAAACTACTATTTCTATATTTTGGTCTGACTCGGGGGGATAATATATGTGAAGATTTTAAAAATTATTTGAAAAATCACAACATTTTACATCAAAGATCTTTTGTAAACGCCCTCAACAAAATGGTTTGGTCGACAGAAAACACAGGCAACACTTTTGGGTTGAAGTTATTCTTACTTCAGTTTACCTCATACACAGACTTCCTTAAACCAAACTTCAAAATATTTCTCCCTACAAGAAACTTTATAAAACTATTGCTGACTATTTCAGACTAAGGGCTTTTGGATGTAAATATTTTTCTTGGTTATGGGGAAACCAAAAAAGAGTTTAAATGTTATGATTCTAAACATGATAAATTCTATATATCAAGGAATGTTACCTTTATAGAGCAAGAAAGTTTCCTTGATTTAAATGTGCCTATTAAAGAAAATAGTGATGATTACTCTTTTCTTGAATTATTTCCTGAATGTAGTGATATATTAAATAACAATGATGTTCTTAATGATGAACCTCAATCCAACATACAGTATGATGAGTCTAATAACATTAATGGTAGACCTTCAGTTATCCAATTGTTAAAGAAGACGTGATTTGGTTTTGGATCTACGCTTGGTCCAGATCCATATCACGTGTTTTAGAATTTATCCATATCACGTGTTAGTATTTCTATTTTGCACGTGCACCTTTTGTGTAGTTTGTATTTATAATCAGGGACATTAGCATCCATTGTAATTGTGAGTCACTGTATATTAACAAAGTTTCTCTAGGTCAAGACATGACCTTTTCTGCGCAGCCCCTTTGCCTCCTGTCATCTCCTCTTTATGCAGATAGTGAAGACGTGGGCTGGAACACTGAATTCTGACATGGTATCAGAGCAGGCCCATTGAAGGTTTCCTTTCTATTCTTTATTCTTCATTTCTTTTATTCCTGCTCTCATTTTCTGTTTCACGACAGATCTGTTTTCCATTCAGATCTGGGTCCCTTCTAATCTAATTATTTATTCTTTTTCTTTAAGGACAGATCTGACGTGCTGCCTCTGATCACGTCAGATCTGGTGCTGTTTTCTCTGGTGCTGTTTTCTGTCTAAAGAACAGGTCTGATCTGACGTGCTGTCTTCTGTCTAAAGAACAGATCACGTCAGATCTGGTGATGTTTACTGTTATCTCATTATTCTCTCTGTCTAAAGGTACATCTAAAATCAGATCACGTTAAATCCGATTTGTTCATCTTTCATAATCATCTTTTACTCTTCATTCATTATTTCTTTATTTATATTTCTTATCTTGTTCAATAGTTTCCTACGTAAACAATCTTGACTATTCATATTATTTCTGTTGGGTGGAATTTTCTTTGTTGGCCTGTGCTGATATATTGGATCTTCATAAATTGTGTTGCGGTTCTGGTACATAACCAGTAACCAGATCTCTTTGCAAAAAAAAAAGGTGCGCAACACAGGGTCCGAAATTAAAGTCATCTGAAAGTTTCCCCATCTGAAAGTTCTTTTTCAATCCATAATTGAAAGATATGGATCCATCCTCTACTCATTCAAGTCTTTCCTCTAGCTTTCTGAGTCAACTTGTTTCTGAAAAACTCGATCATTCCAATTTCTTGACTTGGAAAAGACAAATAATTTCCTTCATACGAAGCCAAGACCTTTCTGGTCCCTTAGATGGATCAACTCCAGCCTCGCTTCAATTTATCACGCAGGAAATACAGGATGATAAAGGGGTTGTCTCATCTTGGATTATTCAAAATCTTGACTTCACGTTTTGGATGAAAAGAGACCAAGCACTAGTCACGTACATCACTTCTACTTTATCCCAAGAAATACTTATTGCAATACCAGATGATTGTTCGGCCGCTGAACTATGGATTATGTTGGCTCAAACCTATTCTCAAATGTCGGAAGTAAAAGTTTTGTATCTCAAGCGAGAATTTCAGTCACTAAAGAAGGGCACTATGTCTGTTATGGATTACCTGAACAAGGTAAAAACTATCACAGATCAATTGGCTCTTGTTGGATGTGCGATCACAGAGAGAGATAAGGTGCAACAAGTTTTAAGCGGATTGGGAGCAGATTATCATGTTCTTGTCACGTATCTCACATGCTTGCCTATTTTTCCCAGTTTTGAAGACTTACGAGCTAAACTTTTACATTATGAGATCTGTTTGAAGAACCTTTCTGATGGTGATGGTGAACAACTTGACTCCCAAAATGTTTTGGCTACTGGGCTGTTTTATAGACAAGGTCGTGGTGGAGGAAATAATCATCGCGGAGGTAGATCTCGAGGACGTTATGGTGGACAAAGGGAACGTGAGTTGCTTCCTACCCCAAACATGCCTCCTAATGCTCATGTAGGAACTCCAAGAAATATTCCCACATGCTTCCTCTGTAATAAAAGGGGTCACATTAAAGCTGACTGTTGGTTCAATCCTCATAACAAAGGCAATAATTCTATTATTCAGTCAAACAAACAGACTGATGGGAGTAAATCTAGTGGAGATATGCAACAACTTTTATTGGCAGCCCTTTCAAAGATGACAATAGCACAAGATAACAAGAGAGTATGGTATATAGACTCTGGAGCAGCCACCCATGTCACGGGAGATGCCGGTAAACTCTCGAACTTATCTCCTTATTTAGATAATGGCAATATTGTCACTGGAGATGGAACTCATCATTCCATTTTTCACACTGGAAATGCCATAATACCCTTCTTAAATTCATCCATAAAGCTGTTAAATGTTCTACATGCTCCTAATATCAAAAAGAACATTATTTCTGTCTCCAAACTTGTTGATGATACACATTCTTCTGTCGAATTTACTCCATCTTTTGTGTATGTCAAGGACCTTCAAACGAGGGAGACATTCGTTAAAGGGGAGCAACGAGGAAATATGTACATCTTCAAAGAAGATCCTTTTGTTCATGTTTCTGCTCCTGTCGTATTGAAGCCTTCGTTGAAGTCCAATGAATCCTCTTCTAAATGTCTTCTTAGTCTGTCTAAAAGTAATAAGTCAAATGTTTAGCATAGTCGACTTGGTCACTGTAGTTTTTCTTTTCTTGAAAAGTTTGTAAGAGATAATCTTATCTCTTCATCTAGCTTGAGTCCTACTTTTGGCAATGAGCAATGTACAAGTTGTGCAAGAGTCATGTTCTTTCTTTCAATTCAATTAATAAAAGAGCTTCAAGACCTTTTGAGATTATCTACTCTGATGTATGGGGTCTTGCATCTACTTGTTCCTTTTTCGGTAGTTGATACTATGTTCTCTTCATTGATAGTTATTCTCGTTATACCTGGATATATTTCATGAAACATAAATCTGAAGTCCCTAAATTGTTCAGAATGTTTTATGCCTTTGTCAAAACTCAATTTTCGTTAAATATTATGAATTTTCAGTATGATGGGGGTGGTGAATATACTTTAAATGACTTTATTGCTTTTCTTTGAAACAATGGTATAAGTCGCAGAGTTTCCTGCTCGCACACACCGCAACAAAATGGTGTGGCTGAACGGAAACACCGCTACGTTGTTGAGAGTGCGATGAGCATGTTGCATGATAGTCATATTCCTATTGAGTTATGGACAAAAGCTTTTCACTCGACGGTTTATATTATAAATCGATTGCCGATGGTCATTTTAGCAAATAAATCACCTTATTATACTCTTTTTGGGCAGCATCCAGATTATGATAATTTACAAATTTTTGGTTGTGTTTGTTATGTGCACATTAACAAATCATTAAGAAATAAGTTTCAGGATAAAGCTTCTAAGTGCAGATTTGTGGGATATGCGGACGATTATAAGGGATATCGCTGCTATGAGCCTCTGACCAAGCGTATTAAGATCTCCAGAAATGTGGTTTTCGATGAGCAGAATTTTGAAGATGGGCATCCTTTACAAAATACGCGTCATAGTGTTGAAGTTTATTCTCCATGGTTAAATGTCGAGTTGTTTGCTAACACCAATGGAGAGTGTTCATCTGACTGCAGTGTTGCTCCCATGCCCTTTCTTGTACCGGATGAAACCTCTTGCACAACTCAAATTAAGATTGACAACTTGTCGCCCAAGGAGATTGAGAAGTTTTCAGGACCAGTCTATACAAGAAGAGCAGCAAAAACTACTCCCACCATTACTGATGTGACTGTTGATGAACCTGAAAATCATTCTTTTGTCAAAAAATCTGAAAGAATTCGACATCCAATTTAGAGATGGGTTAGTTATGATAATTTCACTCTGGATTTTCAGTTATTTCTGTCACGGGTCGAAAAACAAGATGAACCTACTACCTTCTATTAGGCAGTCAAGTCACACAGGTGGATAGAGGCAATGAATGAAGAAATAAAAGCGTTACATGAATGTCAAAAATGGGACGTTATTTCCAGACCCAGTGATAGAAATATCGTAGAGTCTAAGTGGGTTTATAAGATCAAGTATAAACCTGATGGGAGCATTGAACGACACAAAGCAAGACTTGTTGCACGTGGCTTCACTCAAGAATATGGCCATGATTATGATGAGACTTTTAGTCCCGTAGTCAAGATGGGGACAATTCGTATCATATTATCTCTAGCTGTTCATCACCAATGGACATTGAGCCAGATGGATGCGAAAAATGCTTTCCTTCATGGGGGCCTTAAAGAAGAAGTTTATATGGAACAACCACCTTGATATGCGGAAGGAGATCCTAAGGGGTATGTCTGCAAATTGAAGAGAGCTCTTTATGGTTTAAAGCAATCGTCACGGTCTTGGTTTGATAGTTTTTCTCTCAAGGTTCAAAATCTTGGTTTCTGCAGATGCACTCTTGATCACTCACTCTTTATCTTCAGGGACAAGCATACAATCACATTCTTATTGATTTATGTAGATGACATAATTATCACGGGTAACTCTTGCAGTCATATCCAGAAAGTCAAGGAATTCTTAAGTCAAAATTTTAAAATGAATGATCTTGGTGAACTGAGATATTTTCTTGGAATAGAAGTTGACAGGAAAGACAATGTGTTGACCCTGCCACAACATAAATATACTCTTGACTTGTTAAGTAGAGCCAGAATGAAAGATTGCAAGCCTTTAGCTACTCCGAGCATTTTACAACAAAAGTTGAGTTTCCACGATGGAGACTTAAATGATGATCCCACCAGATACCGAAGTATTGTCGGAATGCTCCAGTATCCTACCTTCACTAAACCTGACATTGTCTATTCTGTAAATCAAGTGTCTCAATTTATGCATGAACCTCGAAATGGGCACATGGGTACAGTTAAACGGATATTGAGATACTTAAAGGGTACAGTGAGTGATGAACTTGTTTATAAGAGGAATCTTATAGATAATGGGGCTCATAAAATTTTTATCTATACAGATGCAGACTGGGCAGGAGATCCAGATGAGAGAAGGTCAGTTTCAGGCTATTGTATATTTCTTGGCAGCAACATTGTGTCTTGGAGTAGTAGAAAACAGAAAGTTGTTGCCAGATCTAGCACTGAGGCTGAATATCATTCCATGGCAGCGGCCACAGCAGAAGCTATGTGGGTTAGACACTTGCTAACAGAATTGGGAGAATCTGTTTCAAAATCGTTATTATTGTGTGACAATCAAAGTGCGATAAATATTTTTTTAATCCCATTCATCATAGTCGCACTAAACATATCGAAATAGATCAACATTTTGTCAGGCAAAAGGTTGAAGAGAAAGAAATTTAGCCATACTATGTTCGCACTGAAGATCAAGTGGCCGATATGTTTACAAAAGGGCTGACCAAATATAATTTTTGGTTCTTAAAAGGCAAGTTGTCCATGATTCGTGATCATGCACAACTTGAGGGAGTCTGTTAAAGAAAACGTGATTTGGTTTTGGATCTACGCTTGGTCCAGATCCATATCACGTGTTTTAGTATTTATCCATATCACGTGTTAGTATTTCTATTTTGCACATGTCCACCTTTTGTGTAGTTTGTATTTATAATCAGGGACATTATCGTCCATTGTAATTGTGAGTCACTATATATTAACAAAGTTTCTCTAGGTCAAGACATGACCTTTTCTACGCAGTCCCTTTGCCTCCTGTCATCTCCTCTTTCTGCAAATAGTGAAGACGTGGGCTGGAACACTGAATTCTGACACCAATATGAGAGAAGAATTGGTGATAGACATTCAAATGCCTTAGAACAATATTCTAGCATAGAACCAAGCACTGTTAAGAAATCCACCAGAAAACATAAACCTCCAAATAGATTTGTTTCCTATGAAAACTTTCCTCCTCAATATAGAGCTTGTGTAGTTAAGATATTTTCTTTCTTTGAACCATCCTCATACAACCGGGCAAAAAATTGTCCTTCATGGACAAATGCTATGAACGTTGAAATACAAGTCTTAGAGAAATAAAAAACATAGGATATAAGAAGTCTTCCTCATGGAAAGAAGACAATATGTTGTAAATGGGTGTTTAAAATTAAAACCGAGAGTGATGCAACTTTAGAGAGACGTAAGGCTAGATTAGTGGCTAAGGGTTACTCTCAGAAATATGGTATAGATATAATAAAAATTAACACAACTAATTACATAAGATGAAATGACTAAAATACCCCTGATGGGTTTTACTTATTACATCAAGATATATGTATATATGTGAAACAATATATATATATATATATATATATATATATATATTAGTAATGGGTACGTGCTAAATGAAACATGCTAAATGAGTTTTTTTACTCTTTCGGTGTTTTTTTCGCAGTTCTGACCCCCCATAAATGTGTTGGGCATGGTTGATTTACGTGAAATCCACACCTGGATCATGTGTTTTTAATGAAAAAAATGATATTTAGAGCCTAAAAATTTTACAAAGATTTTGGACCGTTGATTTTTCAAATGTTATAAAAACCCACCCATGTGTTGGAATCAAACACTTCAATAGCTGATCCCTATAAAATCAAGTACATAGATCACATCTGCACGGTCAGAATTTAAAAATAAAACGAAAAAACCCTAAAAAACTCATTTAGCATATTTCATTTAGCATGTACCCTATATATATACACTCACTTTAACAGCTTGTTCGACACTGTTTTCTGGAAGGTGGGTGGTAGTGGTGGTGAGATGGATGATGAAAAATCATCGTGGGAAGGACGGTTTTCCGGGAGGTGGGTGATGGTGAGGGGTGGTGGTGGTGATATGGGTGGTGGGGAGTGCAAATTACTGTTTTCTCTTGGTAGGAAACAATCCTTCACCCCCTGGAGGAATGTTTTCTATCAAAAAGTGTACTTTTTAGAAAAACTCTCTCAGAGAGAGTCTCTCGTTTGGAAGGGCAAAAAAAACTGTATTGTTTCCCACCTTGTATCACTTCCTGCATCTTTCTCACTCCCAAACGTGCACTACGTGTGGGATTCTCTATAATAAAGGAAAGGTGGTGTGCATTTGGAAATGGAGTGAGTGTGGTCACATGTGAAATGAATAAATGAGATAGATAAAGAGGGGAAGGGGGAAGGCATTGGGAAGTGTGTTTAATGTGAGTACATGAGAGAGAGGATGCATTGAGAAAGGAGAGGACTAAGCGTGCATTTTTTATTGGCAGAAAACTGGGGCTTTGGTCACTTGGAAGTTAAGTCTCTCCAAGAGATTTGGACCAGGGTTACCGGAAGCGCCTACCTAAAAGGGGAAGCGCGCTTCGGAAGCGCGAAACGTCGCGCTTCCGAAGCGTGGGGGGAAGCGTCCCCCTTTTTTGGGAAGCGCACTTCCCTTTAATGGGAAGCGCACTTCCCATCACGCTTCCCCTCGCTTCCCCTGTTTTTTTCAATTCTTTTGTATTTTTTATTTTTTATTTTAATTTTTTTCGCTTCCCCTCGCTTCCGAGACGCTTCCTAGGTCGCTTCCGAGACACTTCCCGAATCGGTCCTAAGTGGTCCCACGCTTCCCCGCTTCCTAAAATTTTGAAAGTGCCTCGCTTCCCGCTCCCGCTTCCTCAACTGGCAACCATGATTTGGACTCTATGCCCACGGAGTTTTACGCTGCCAGGATAGCGACTGTAAGTACAACAAACAAATCCTGCACGGCTAGGTCTCTGATTCTGGGGGTGGTTTCTCCCTGTAAATATTAAATACATACATATATATATATATATATCATAGAAGTATAATATAATATTAATATAATACGATCTCTCTCAGTTTCTGCCAAAGGGGAAGCAGTAGGGGCTGAGAGAGTGAGAGAGAGTACCTGGGAGCCCTGGATACCGTACTTGGATGACTCAATTTATTTTCAGCTAGTGGCTAGCTCACCTAGATTTGTCTATGAAACCTCTTGTTGCGCACCATTTCTCCTAATTAACTTTTTATATTTTTGAAATTTCAGGAGCTCTTTGACCATAAAATTAGTTCCTTCTTCTGGGTTTATTTGTATGATGGTGCTGACTCTTATAATGGCCATGGGGAGTGACTATTATTATTTTGTCCAATTTTGTCTTTATCCTTTCACAATGTCAATCCATTGATCTTTGGACTCCAACATATGCACATACAAGCAGGAATCTGACCTTTTGGGAATTTGTACACCGAAATAGTTGAATACTAGGCTTGCAGGTTGCTTCTGAGCATGTTCTAACATTGTACAGGATAAGATTTATATTTTAGATACTCTTAACTTACTGGATCAGTATGACTACTTTTCATTCTAGACAAGTTTCGCGGTCTCCACATTCCAGGCATTCTCAACGCAAGCATTCTCCCTATTCTTCTCACGATACAAGGTAAGCAGCTGCTTATTGATTCCTATAGATTTCAGGTAGTATGCTTCATAGCAATTACATGGGAGGTGATCTATGGATGTTGGTATTTTGTTTATTTGAGCATGTTGGATCGTCACTAGCAATGCTTTGCTTAATGCAGAAACAGGCGTTCAAGATCAGTTTCACCAGTTCGTCGGCATCGGTGATGCCAGCTCTATGGTAGTGGCCTTGGTAGTTGCAGATGCTGGTAAAGGATGATTCTACAAGATGCAGTGATGGAGGATGTGGAGTTGGAGCACAGAGGAAACAAGATGATGAATAGCCCAAGTGTGTAGGTACTGCAGCCAATGTTAAAGAGGGAAAGTGAAAGATACGAGTGGTGATGTGGAATTTGTCCTTACTCAAATGTAATTCTACATACATAGAAAAGCCTGACTGCTGTATCTTGCCTTGATCTTAATGATTCAGAGTGTATTCGCTCTACATATCAGGCTTCATTTTTTGACAAAGTTGTAATGATATGCACTTTAAGATTGTTATGCAAGAATGTCAAAGAGTTGCTGGTGGAAAGCCTACCCTGTTAATTTTTTGTATGGGCTGATGGTAATGCAACTCTAATGGTCCTTACATCATGTGCTATGCGGTTCAGGCTCTGTTTGGAGGCCTTGCATTGAGATGGAAACACCATTTCCTTGTGGTTAGGGATGGCAGTGGACCGGGGGACAACGGGGCTCCGCCCTGCCTCGCCCCGTTTGGACCGGGGATGAAGGGCATGAAACGGGGATGGAGGCGGGGATGAAGGTTAAAATCTATCCCCATGCGGGGATGGACTTACGCTTTTCCCCGCCTAGCCCCACCCTGCCCCGTCCCGTCCCCAATCCTTTAAGGGATGACTATAGACTAAGGGGAAACGGGGTCCGCCCTGCCTCGCCCCTGTTTGGACCAGGGATGGAGGCGGGGGTGGAGGTTAAAATCCATCCCCGTGCGGGGATGAAGGTTCAGATTTTGAAATGGGGCGGGGGTGAAGACCTTGTCCCCCGCCCCGGTCCACTGCCATCCCTACTTGTGGTGTTGATGATGGAGTTGCCAACAAAATTCTCTCGTGAATGGTGTTGAAATGTGGTGTTGAGGCTGCTTACTCCATTCTCAATGCAATGTTTTGGCAACACCCATGTTCCCAAACAGTAGAGGGCATGAGAGCACTAGTGGAAGTAATAGCACACCTCTGATTCGAGGCTCCCAAAAAGAGCTTTACTGATAGCCAATTTCTCATAACACCAGTTCCCAGGGTTGGCTACTGCTCATGTTAACATAGTGACAAGTTTAAAACGGGAAAACAACGGCCTTTTTCTTGCAAGAAATGTAAATTTTTTGTTTTCCTTATTATCGGCAAAATATTAATGAAAAATAGAAAAACAAATATTTGCAAAAGAATAAATATAAAACAAAAAATATTTTCTTTCGATATTTGCTATTTGAACAGCTGACAAAATATCGACTTCTTTCTTTTTGGGTTCAAACGCCGATATTTATTACTACGCATTCTGGTGCATCTAGAGATTGGGTGGGTCTCTTTGTTTATTGATGTGGTTCTAGATTCGAAACTTGTCATCATGCCCAGTCCCATCGCTCCAAACTTTTATTAGCTGAATGTTTCCACTGAGATCGAGCGTCTCAGATCAATTGGCATGCCCACTCAGTATTTCAACTTACCGCTGGCTCACGACTTTAGTCTCTCTTTACACACACGCGCGCATATATATATATATATATATATATATATATATATATATATATATATATATATAAGTGGTAGCTGCGTAACCCTTAAGATCGCAACTACCAGTGCAATCATACTGGCTGTCCATCGCAGCCTTGATGGACGGTCAGTGCCAAAAAACATGAAAAAAAACAGTTTTTTTTTACTTTTGTAGGCTTTAGCTGTGCTTTTAGAGTGTCCCCAAAGGTCCCAGTTACGTTGGGACCTTTAGCGGCGCTCAAAAGCATTGGTAAAGCATGGAAAGGATATGGACATCCTTTTTTAAAAAGCGTTTTAACGATGCTTTTGAGCGATGCGAAAGGTTCCAGCGGGACCAGGACCTTTAGCAATGAAAGGATATGGACATCCGCTAAAGCCTATTTTTTAGCAAGTTTTTTTGTGCTCACCGTCCATCAAGGCCGTGATGGATGGCCAGTATAATTGTGCTTATATATATATATATATATATATATATATATATATATATATATATATAGAGAGAGAGAGAGAGAGAGAGAGAGAGAGAGACGATACTACGTAAACATAGATGGAGGGCAGCCTTGTGCAAAATAATAATACATCGTACTTTCTTTAATAACATGCCAGGTGTTCTTGCCTATTTGTCATTTATAGATTTGTTCAATCTTAATACTTCTTAAAGATGGATGAAGGCATTATTGTACAAAATAATGACACAATTATACAAAAAAAACAACAACAACAACAACTACGCCTTCATCCCAAAACAATTGGGGTCAGCGATATGAACCAAAAAAGAAATTCATTTTGGGTCTTCCACATGAATCCTTTTCCTCCAATCATTTATATCCAACGCCATGTCCTCGGTGAGGTTCAAAGCATTCATATCCTTTCCTATCATCTCCATCCAAGTCTTCCTAGGCCTACCCCGACCTCTTTTAACTAATATATTTTCCCATTTCTCCAACCTTCTAACTGGAGCATCATTAGGCCTTCGCCGAATATGTCCAAACCACCGTAAACGATTCTCTCGCATCTTATTTTCAATGGGTGCAACACCTACCTTCTTACGTATCTCTTCGTTCCGAATCTTATCTTTTATTGTATTTCCACACATCCATCTAAGCATCCGCATCTCAGCTACACTCATTTTTTGAATATGATGTCTCTTGGCAGCCCAACATTCCGTACCATATAGTAAAGCGGGTCTAATAGTTGACACAATTATATATATTTTTAATGATATGCAATGTATTATCGTATATATATGTCATTACAAAATTTGTTTGACTTTTATACATTAAAAAATGCCCCATCATGCAGGAGAGAGAGGAAAATTAGGAAAGCTATGGCTGTAAATATATATGAGTAATGCACTCGTTCTGCCCGTTAGGTTCCTTAAAAAAACATAGTTTTTTATATTTTTTCTCATATCTAACACCTGAGATGTGATCTATAGGTTTTATTTAGTAGGAACTGAGTTTTGGATCACCGGAATCTGACTTGTATACAGGTTTTCCTGTGATCCACAATCAATGGCTATGAAGGCATCACTTTTTCTCAGCTCATAACAATACATTTTTCATAAAAAAAAATATGATGCAAGAGTTGATTCTCACTAAATCGAGCATGCTAAACACATCTAACGGTTCAGATCTATCATACAATACTTCAAACTATGGGGCCTAATGGGGCAGAATGAAAAAATAGGGGCTAATATATTCAGCTCTCTCTCTCTCTCTCTCTCTCTCTCTCTCTCTCTCTCTCTCTCTATATATATATATATATATATATATATATATCCAAAAGAAAAATCCAACCCTTGGATTATGTTTAACATATTCTACTTATTATTTTCACGTGTTAAAGTCTACTCAATTGTGATGTTTTATGCCATTTGAAACCACCCTAATTTTCATGAATTATAAGCCGTTGATGTTTACCATCTCAAAAATAAGATATTATGGTGTATTAAACATGATAAAGCCTTCTACTAAATAAATCAAGCTAAAAACATATTTATGATTGAATTTACCATTTGGTGGCTAGATCTATGCAAACAAGAGTGTACCACTTTATGGTATAATATTTAAGAAATGACACATATAGAGTTTATTCAACATTAAACTAGTTGTGTTTAACATTAAAATACTTTTAAAAGAATGACATTTTTGAAAATGTATGATTATTTTTTTTGGCATTATAGGTCATTTGAACTTGAAAGAAAATGAAAAGTCAAACATTTTTTTCAAAACAATAACTTTATGAATATATCAGTCATTTTTTAACCTAAAAAAGTAACCATACATTTTCAAAGATGAAAAATAATCGTACTATATGGTAAAAATGACTTGCTTTCTTAAAACCCCATAATTTGACAAAATTTGTTTGATGACCAAAATCCCAAATAGCCAATTTCATTAGAATCTTTTTACCCTTCGCATATATAAAACTCATAAAGTTCGCATGATATATCGCTCTGCTCATCGGGTATCACAAACTCCCACTTAAAAGCAGGTCTAAACTTTTTTGTGTTGTTTTCAAGAAGTACCCAAAAAACTATGATATTTATGTGGTCTTCTGTGTTAATCGTAAAATCAAAATACCATAGTAAAGCTGCATATTTTATATCAAAGTTGCAAAAAACTACGTGAACATTCTTTCTCCTTTCTTTAGCCATCACTTAAATGTATGCTCACACCTATTTTTTTGCGGTATTCACAAAGAACACAAAAACAAGTTTTATGAACCTCCTCATGATCGTAACTTTGCAAATATCTTAGGAAAAACACATATATCTTTTACCTATATAATGCAGTGTTCTTTCATGTTTGTAATTTTTTATGGTATAAAAAATGATTGTCTGCACCCTAAGGCTATTTTCGCATTTTTTAGGATTTCTTTGTGGTTCTCAACTTGCTTGATCTTATGCAAAAAAATCCAACGAGATTGCGACATCCTTCTAGGTCGAAAGATGAGTTTCATAAAAAACAATATATATATATATATATATATATATATATATATATATATATATATATATATATATATATATGCATATTGTTTTATTTTCATTCAAAACTTTTTCCTTTTTTATAAAAATGAGCATCATCTATGCCCATGCATATTTGTGTGTTGTTGTTTGTTTGTCTCATATTTTAATTAATATTTTCTATGTGATTTACCATTTAGGGTTTACTATGTTCAGAACTTTTTTGATATATACAAATATATATATGTTTGTGTTGTAGATTATTTATGTGTGTTTATTTATCCTTTATTTAATTTTTGGTATTTTTGTGTTAAGTGTAATGGGGTTAGGGTTGATTTTGTTGGTGTAATGCATATTTATTTTCTGCGCAAGTAGTTAATGATGACCTCAATATTTGTATCGTCTCACTGATGATCGTAGATGAAGATTTTTAGTGGTCTCCAAAAACATTAGCTTTCATCAAGCTTTATAAATTGTCAAACTTTAATGATGTAATTATGAGTTTTGTTATTATTTTTTAAATATTTCATATTTAATCTTTTGTAAATTTTGTATGTTTAAAAAGAATAAAAAAATTAGCATAATTAGGTTAAAATTACATATATTCATCATTGTTTGCAAATCAATATTGAAGGTTTGCAGAAACACAAATAACTGGCTGAAGGAAGCATAAATAATAACATATTAGAGTATGAATGGTTTGCAAAATCTGTATACATTAGGAATTGTTTAATGAATTCCTTCTTTGTATTTTTGTAGTCTTTTTTAATGAATTGTTCTAATGTATTATGTCTTATGTGTATATTTTAGGTAGTTCACGATGAATACTTGTAGGCCAAAAAAAAATATGGTAGCAGAAAATTATTCAACCTCTAACCCCAGCTCCAAGCAATGAAACAATTTTGGTGCTTGAGGTACTTGTGAATGTCTTGAGTTATGTTGATGTGTTTATATTCAATTTCAAGTAGCAGTTATGACATGTATGTGTTTATATTTAATTTTAATTATATATGAGAATAATTTGGTGATGAAAGTCAAAATGAGCCAAAAAATATGAATTTTATGAAGATATTTTAATGGCAAGTGATGTAAGTATTAGGTTTACATGTTTGTTTGTTTGTTCTTTTGTTTGTTGGTACGTATACTCAAATAAATTTAACATGAATGTATCATATATAATATTTAGCAAGATTCATAGAAAGATTAAAAAAAACTCACAATTTAAACACAAAAAAAAAAATCTGCCAAGGACGCTCCACCATACCTATTATTTATTTGTGAGTGTGAAAAATAATGTTTCTTTGTTCTTTTACTATAGACCAACAAAAACTAACTTGAAAACATTGACTGGTCACAACTAAAGGAAAGCAAGAAGGGACTTGTGGATGCTTGGATGTTGATGACATGTCGGTTCTTTGGTTTTTTGTTGACAAAGTATCCATTGGATAATGTTATGTACGTAGCAAACATAAATTTGAAGTGCCCAAAGTGACCTTGAACTTGATTTATGTTACAGATCTTATTTTCTCTCAACTAGGACAACAAGCACTGGGTTCTTTGGGAAATGGACTTGAAGGCGAAGGAGTTCAAGTTGTATAATTTAATTTGTAGCATAACTTGCGCAGATAAGAATGTCAGCAATATAATAAATTAAGATTACTTATTTAAACATGATCTTATTTCTTGCTCATACTTGGTAGGTTTAATGTTTTATTGTAGGATGATTTTTTTGCAGTGTTAATGGGCTACGACTGTTACTCTGAGTCAATGATAGTTCTCAGTAAGAAAACAAATAATTACTTTGCTTATATGTTAACTCAATTAATGTTTTGTACATGTTAACCTGGAATATGATTGTTACATGTACAACTGTGATATATTTATCATTTTGTACATGCAATGCTTTGGCAAAAATAAGGAATTGACCTTCACTCAAGTTTGCGTTTATATGTCATTGTTTGTGATATTTATGAGAAGTAAGCTATAATAGTTTTTTGCTAATAATCATTTTTTAGAATGATGTCACAAAGTGCGGAAATCCTATGATCTCATTCTATAAGAAAATGAGAAAGGTTGCTGACAAGGAGACAAAGAATAAAAAAAATACTACAACAAAAAACAACAAAGACCAAAAATAAAGAGGTTGCAAAGATGGATGCTACAAAGATAAAAAGTGTGAAGATGGAAATTGCAAAGACGGATGATACAAAGATGGATGCTATGAAGATGTATGCAATTTTGAGGACTATATGTTGATTAATATTATAATTTATGAATTGTCAAACTTTAAGGATGTAAATTATGAGTTTAAATTTTTTCTTTAAATATTTCATGTTTAACTAAATCAAAACATATAGTTGATTAAATGTTTTATGTTTAATGAGTTTAAATTTGTCAAACTTTATGAATTGTCAAACTTTAAGGATGTAAATTATGAGTTTCATTATTGTTCTTTAAATATTGCAGGTTTAATGTTCTCCAAATTTTGTATGTTTAAAAAAGACATATGCAAAACATAAGAAATTAACATAATTAAGTGAAAATCACATATATTTGTCATTGTTCACAATAATTTTTTGTAGAGTTATGCATAATCGCAACTCTTTGTTTGCAAAACTGTTTTACAAAAGTCTCAACATTCTTTATGTTCACAAAAAATTTGTGGAGTTTCGCATCCGCACAACTCTTTGTTGCGAAACATTTAGGTTAAAATCACATATCTTGTGTTGAAATCGCATAGGAGAAAAAACAATTTTTTGTGTGTTGTGAATGTCTCAAAGTTCTTTTAAATCACATATATTTGTCATTGTTAAGAATAATTTTTTACAGAGTTTTGCATGATCACATATCATTCGTTGAGGGGGTAATTGATTTCTCATATTATCTGTTGTAGATTTCCCAAAAATTACAACTCTTGATTGTTATTTGTGGGTTTCTTAAAATCACAAATCCATTATTTTCTGTTATAATTCACCTGTTATGATTTAGCAGATATTTTATAATTCAGTAAACATTCTCTATTATAATTTAGTAAACATTTAAAATTCAACAAATATTAAAATTCAACAGACATTTTTTTTTATAATTTAACAAACATTTACATTCAAATTTAAAGCTATATACAATTCACTTGTAATATTCAAAACTACATGTATTCATTCTCCGCATACATTTAAACGGTTATAGGTATTCAAAGTAAAACTGTGAAATAAAAATTCAATTATAATTGCATTTACAGACATTTGCAATATTTATTTAATTAAAATGATTTATAATTATAAAATATTTTTTACTTTTGTAGATGCCTTAGACGTGTTCGTAGCACCTCGATGACCCTAACATAGTTATCGATAAGCTCAGCTTGATTCCGCATAATGAACTCCTTTACAACATGTTTATCCTTTAAGACTTGGATTTCGTCATGTGCAAGAGCCAACTTTGGATATGCTCTAGTTATAGCCCTTCTGTGAGTTTAACTCATGAGTCCACTCTCCTCCTCTTTAATGGCCCTCTTTCTGGAGGAACTGACTGCAATACGCTGAGATTGAGTAGCAACATCTATATCATCACCAACAAGCACCATGAAAGACAAGCTAATGTCTTCATCGTCGTCACTCCAGTCTTCAAGTTTGGAGAAGAATAAGATGAAATAATCCTTTGTCCTATCTTTTATTGTCAGTAAGATGATTTTGCTAATTGTGCTAGGGTAACCACTCGATTGATCATTTGACGCTCACCTTCATTCATGTTTTGCAACCAAATGTTCATCCTCGCGATGACCTTTGCTTGCACAATCACATACTATTTTTCTCTTCCTCCTTCGCATTTTTGTAGGGACACCACTTTACCTACATAAGGAATTTTCATTCATGGTTAGTCCTATATTGCATTACTTATAAACAAATATAAAATATTATAAAAATACTTACATTTTCTCTGGTTATTGTTTGCAAAAATTTTTATGGGCATTTTCCATATGATGACCAGATGCTCTTCAATCAATCCCCTCTTTATTGCTTGACAGACTCCACATTGCAACATGTAAAAATTTAAGAAGAATGTGACCTGTCAGAGGCCTTTCAATAGATATGTACTCTCATATTTAAACCTACAGGAATTTATACAAGGATTAACACATATTAATATAAAATATATTACATAAAAATATTAAATAATATTTTAGTTTAAATCAATAATTTAGGTACAAATGAAGGAATAACTACCTCCAACAATACCAATATGTCAGTGATGTTCATTCTTCCAGTTCTCATGCTACTCAGACCTGTATTGAGGTATTCAAGTGTGATTGCTCTCCATGTGTATTGCTCGACGCGATCTAAGTCTCTCACCAGTTCAATATACGAACTATGGATCAACTTCCCACCACTATCGATGAATACACATGTGCTCAAGAAGTAGAACATGAATGCTCTCAGTTTCTTATCTCGGATATTATTGGTACCAGACTTCTCTCTAACACTCTATAGTTTCTCCTTCATTTTCCTCGCCTAGCTGAGGTCAAAGTAATTTCTCAGCCATGATAACTTCAGTCTTTCTTCTAGGAACACATCATCCTTCATTCCCAAATAACTATCACATATGTGCTTCAAATCTTCCCACCAATGTCTACTCACTGGCTTTCCATGATATTTAAATTCGATAATTCATGTTACATTCTCCAATGTGATGGTCATCTCAATATCTTCGAAGTGAAATGTCTTAATGGATACATTCTAGAACTGCACAATGGCTTATATGAGGGGGTGTCTGATGTTCCATGGAATGATCCTTAAGAATTTTTGAAAATGCATATAATCAAGCATTTCTCTCTTCACCTTGCGACTTCTACAATAGATATATGACTAATTTAATAAATGATTGCAATCACATTTATATACAAAATAACAAATTAATAAAGTACATATCCAGGAGCACTGAACCTTCTTCCTTGCTTCGATATCTTTTTCGGAGCTTACACTTTCTTCTCTGCATCCTCTTCTTGGTGAGGTGCCTCCTCCCATTTTTGGCAGAGTTTCTCCTCTCCTTGTTGAGGTACCTTCTCTTCTTGTTGAAGTGTCTCCTCCCATTCTCTTTGTTGAGATGCCCCCTCTGATTCTCCTTGTTGAGGTGCCTCTTTCGCCCCTCTATTATCCACATTCTCTATGGCCGAATCTCCAGCTTCATCTATTTGGTCACTGATGTTAGCAACAACCTTAGAGTGAGCACATGAGTCAAACTTCTTGTTCGTTGAGTCTCTCTCCTGCTCTTATTCCTTAGATGCTTTTGGGATGGAGGACATGATTGTGGCAACAAACTCTTCATTATTTTTTGCACATTTTGCTTTAATTTTGCACTAGGCAGGAGTTGTTAACTGTAATTTGACCAACATTTCAAGTGTTTTCTAATGCTCCATTGGGGTGACTAATAACTGAGCCTGTATTTTTTGTGGTAAATGTTAGACAACCAGTATTTTGGTTACAAATCAGGTTTTCTCTCTATCCACATGTCGAGCTTATTGCGTACATCATAATAGATAAAATGACCTAGTATGTAGTTTTTCTTCTTTGACATTTTTTGCTATGCTCTAATGCTAGTAGACGATGTAGGTGTAAGGCTCTTAAATACAGACTTCTCAATCTTTATAACGTGACAAACTTTGCAAATTCAACACCAAGAAGCATAAAATTTAACCATTAATATTAAAGTATACATGATACTAAGAAGCACACTTTATTCATCAATAAGAATAAATTATTAGTCGGAGTTGTCATTACTACACCAACACTAACACCACCATTGCATACAAAACATGAAGGATAAAGAGAGGTACAAGAGAGAAGATGCAACAATAAAGAAAAAGGTTGAAATATGTAGGCTCAGCGTTCTCGATATTTTATAAACACTAAGGAAAAGGGTTACCAAAAAGCTCATATGAAATATTGTGCTCATCAGAAAAACTCATTGTTAAGAATGTACTTACCGAAAAACTCATCGACGATGAATTTAAAAAATTCAATGATGAAGTGCAGCTAATAAATCGCCAAAAAAAAACTGATCAATTTTTTTTTGCAGATGATCAAGGGGGACCACAAGTTGGGGACCACAAAGAAACCCTAGAATATGCGAAAATAACCCTGAGGTGTGGAGAATCAATTTTTATACCCTCGAAGAGTCTCATTTATTCTAGTAGGAAAACCACAAAAATGAAAAAATATCACACATTTAGATATGAGTATTTGCTAGTTGGTAACATATTTGTGTTCTATGCACAATTAGATATGAGATTTTCTTATAAAATTTATGATTTTATTATGTTATTTATGAAGTTATGATTAAAAGAGATTCACATAAGTTATATTTGTGCGCTTTGTGAGGACCGCAAAACATAAGGTGTGAATATACGTTTAAGTAATGGTTAAAGAAAGGAGAATGAAGGTTTGCATAGTTTTCAGCAACTTTGGTATCAAATATATGCAATTTTACTAAGGTATTTGCGAAGTTGTGTTCATAAAGAGGTTCACAAAACTTGTTTTAGCGCTCTTCGTAAAAACAACAAAAAATAAGTGTAAACATATATTTAATTGATGGTTAAATAAATAAAAAAGAAAGTTCACACAGTTTTTTGTGACTTTTATATAAAATGCCCGATTTTACTAAGGTATTTACGATTTTATGATTAATAGATAAGACCACATAAATAACAATATTTTTTGTGTGCTTCTTTAGAACCACACAAATAATATGCAAACCTCCTTTTAAGTGGGAGTTTGCGATTTGAAGGGTAAAAGGTCATAATGAAATTGGCTATTTGTGATTTTGGTCATCGGGCATATTTTAGCAAATTATGAGATTTTTAGGGAAACATGTAATTTTTATCATATCGTACAATACAATCATTTTTCAAAAAAATGCTAGTTGTATTTTGGTTATTTTAGTCAGGTTGAATTCATTTAATGTTAAGTACAACTAGTTTAATATTAGGTTAACCCTATATATATATATATAGAGAGAGAGAGAGAGTAGTATATATATATATATATATAGATAGATAGAGTAGTCAGACAATAGCGGGCGCAGTTGCATCGATGATCATATGAGCAATCAACGATGCAATTTTTTTTAAGCAAAAAATGACCTCATAGTGACAAAAGTTAAAAATGACAAAATATCAGCAACCAAAAACTCTAGAGAATATAATTTTTTTTTAAATCTCGCATTTTTTGGCAAAATCTTGACAATAAAAAATCAAATAATAAACTAAAATTTTTTATAAGAAAATATAAATAAAAATTTTTAAAATAAAAAATACATGGGTTTTTCATGATAAATAGTCGATAAAAAAATAAATATCGTGCTTAAAATGTGATATTTATGTTTTAGACAAAAAACTTTTGAGAAATTACCTCTTTCTTTCGGAAAATTTCTCACGATATATATATATAGAGAGAGAGAGTAATGGGTAGGTGCGAAAAGATATGTGTTAAATGATACGTGCTAAATGAGTTTTTCAGGGTTTTTTTATTCTATTTTTATATTCTGACAGTACAGATGTGTTCTATGTACTTGATTTTATAGGGATCAACTACTTAAATGTTCGATTCTAACACGTGGGCGAGTTTTTATAAGGTTCAAAAAATCAACGGTCCAAAATCTTTGTAAAATTTCGAGGCTCCAAATATTATTTTTTTTCATCGAAAACACATGATCCACGTGTGGATTCCTTGTCAATCGGCCATGCCCAACACATTTATGGGGTCGAAACTGCAGAAAAAACACAGGAAGGGCAGAAAAACCCATTTAGCATGTATTAATTTTGTACCAACCCATTTCTCTCTCTCTATATCTATCTATCTATCTATATATATATATATATAGAGAGAGAGAGAGAGTCTCTTTGGTGTAACCGGGTCTTGTCAGACCTGTTTCTGATTCGGGTTTAAAAAGTAACCTAAACTCG
This sequence comes from Nuphar pumila, assembly GCF_984573655.1. Classification (NCBI taxonomy): domain Eukaryota; kingdom Viridiplantae; phylum Streptophyta; class Magnoliopsida; order Nymphaeales; family Nymphaeaceae; genus Nuphar; species Nuphar pumila. Next base: position 12,385,980 of record NC_143265.1, on the reverse strand, counting down.
ACCCAATTTGATTCGGGTCTGAATTCAGATTTTGGTATGGCAAAAATTTAAGACTCATATGAGTTAATGGGTGTGGGTGTAAATTGGTTAGTGTTCAAATGGTTTGGGTCTTAAGTTGACCCATTTTTAGTCGAGTCTAACAAATAAACCCAAACCAGATCCAGTTTGACTTGGGCCCAGGTTTGGGTTCAGGTATGACTAAAAATTGTGGACTCGTATGGGTTAGCATGTTTAGGTAAAACACATGCTGTTCCACAATGGTCAGGTCTTGATTTAGTTCATGTCTGGATTTGTATAGATATTATTAAGATTGTAGACTTGCATAGGTTAATTGTTTCAGGTAGAAATTAGGTTGAGTATAAATGAATGGGCTTGTTTTAATACAAGTTTGTAATATTAATATTTTAGAAAATTTATTATTGTAAATGAGTCCTATTAGATTAGTGATAATTATATTTTGATCTCATAATCAGTATGCATTATGTTTGGATTATGATTGGTTTGTGTGTTGGGTCCAAGATGGGTTCAGATTAAGTTGGTTTGAGTATGAAAAACAGTCTCGAGTGTATAAAAAGGTTTTGGGTACACACCGGGTTTGGGCACGAGTCGATGTGACTATAAATTACATAGAATCATTAGTGTTGGGTATAAAAACCGAGTCCGGACTAATTGGTTTTGGGCCTATCCTTTTCATATTCAGAACTGGCCCATTTTTTAAATGATTTTAGATTTTAAGTCCAATTTGAACCCATGGGTCTATCGAAATTGAGTTGGTGCGGGTTTAATTGGTTTGAAACATCGGGTGGGTTCGGGCATACCCAACTCAGTTAAACCCCAACTTTTGACTTAAAAATATAATAATTATTAATACAAATTAACTAAATGACAGATAATTTTCCAGTTAAAGAGTATATATATATATATATATATATATATATATATATATATATATATATATATATATATATATATATATATATATATATATATATTTGTTTAAGATTTCTTGCAAGGAACGTCCAAGAAATCATCAGCACATTCAAAACAAGGGAAGTTTTGATTGGGGGGCTTGTTTTTTCGCTATAAATAAAAAAAATGAAACTTTCTTTTATGAATTTTCTGATACAGACCAAATAATTTCTGGCAATTGTTAAATAAAGATTTGATGTGATCTATCATTAGGGGTGCAAATTAACAGGTTGGATTAGGGCAAGATCTTGTTAAATTTGAATTTGAATCTGAAATATAAATAGTAGATTGAAATTCAGATCCAGATCCAAAATAGATATGCTAAGGTAAAGTTGAAATGCAATTCCGAAATACATGTGGTAATGCTAGATCCAGATCCAATACCACAAAAACAAGCTATTTACATGCAAAAAATCAAGCGGGTCAGATTTTAGTTTGGATCAATTCCATATCCAACTTAAAATGCTAATCCAAATCCAGCTGGGTCTGAAAGTAATCTGATCCCAATCTGATCTGAATGCACAGTTGTATTTTACTTAAAGGATTCAAATATGAAAATAACATATCATGGTCCTCGAGCATTTTTTTTTGAAAGGCAAGCTGGCGTTAGGCAGAACCCTATCAGTTGTACATATATACCATTGGGTTTTGAACCTGCAACGTCCCAACAAAGGGTGACGTTCACTAGTTGCTCCTACCAGACAAGCGGAGCCCCCGTTGGTTGCCCTCGAGCATTTTACCAAGTTAAATCTTCTAAACTAACAAAAATCCCCTTCACCTCCCTTCTTTCGTGTTCCTTTTTCTTTTTGCCTCCATTGTCATCATGTGTTCAAAGGGCTATCATATGGCTTTGGAAAAGGCAAATATGAATTTAATTATTGAGACTTTTTTAGAAACATTAGGTCTGGATTTGACATTTAGAAAAGGTTGGTATTTGATATGGCATATTAGGTGAACGGTAGGCCTGAATGAGAAAAACCCTCTATAAATGTATAACCTCCATTAAACCCATTGCACTACAAGAAAAATACTGACAGCCGCTATCAGTGCAAATTCCATCGCTAACTTGTTTAGCGACATAGCTAACTTGTTTAGCGACGGATTAGTGACGGCTTAGCGATGAATATAAGCCATTGCATATTCCTAGTCGTTAAATTGCAATAGAATTTATCTGTCGCCAGTCCATCGCTAATTAGCGATGAATGAGCGACGGCTTATGTTTGCTTGTACTGTAGATATAATTCCCAAAACATAAAAGGCAGAACCCCTTATAATTTTTCCTAATCTATCAGCATTACGTCTGCTTGCACTGTAGTCACAAGCTTGTGGGTTGGGATCAAGTGATGTTGGAGATTTTCAATATGAGGCGTGTCCGTACCACCAAAATGCTCTGATGACACGAAAATGCCCTCGAGGGAGCTCAATCGGTGGTACGAAAATGCCCTTGAGAGGATCCTAAAAGGACTCTCCATGGTGGTGCTCCGTGTGCCACCGGATGGATATTGGAAAAATCACCAATGGTGGTGATTTTCAATATCCTGATCTCAGCCCCATGCTTGGGTAGTCATGCAGATCATTTCTAGTATTTTTTTTTTAACCCTATATCACCATCTCATTCCTATTTTTCTCATAAACCATACCCAAGAGGAAAATGCGCACAAATACAATTAAGATCGTAAGTATGGGCCCGTTTAAAGGGTGTTGGGAAAGCTGGGGCCCCCACAAGAGTCTATGCTCCAATTGGAAATAGTAGAGCTGCACAATGGTTGAGCTCGGCTCAGGACCAATTTAAGCTTTAGACCAAAATCGCCTGGAAAATTTAATGAGCCAAGCTTGAACAATGGTCTGGGCTCGACATAGCTAAATGAGCCGAGCTTGAATAGGCAGTCAAGCTCAGTGAAGTTCGATTAGCCTGATTAAGCTCGGTTCATATAGATATATAATGACTTAGATTAGAATATGTAGTCTTTTTTTCGTTAAAACTAACAAAAAAATAGGTCTTACCCTAATGGGTAAGATGTAGGGTTTTCACGTGAGAGTGTTGGGATAGAATTATTCCAACATGTCTCAATATATTACATAACTTTTTTGTTAAATAAAAAAAGATCAGCTCTAGCCAAGCAAAGTTTGAACCAAGCTAAGCTCAGCTCGAACCCCAGGAAAGAGATGGGAAGGAACTCTCCTGCATCACGCCTTTAGTTTCCCTATCGTGAGGCGTGAAGCAAAAGGGAAAGAAAGAGAGAAGGTAGTTGTTGTCTATTGTGTGGTGTTGCATTGATTAAGAAAAAAAAAAAAAAGGTGAAACTAAGAGAGAAAAGAGGAAGAAAAAAAATGAGGAAGCGTCTTGGGGGCTTTCTAGTAGGGGTGGCAAAATCTGACCCGATCCGCCAACCCGCTTCTTAGCCGGTTTAGGGTTTGGCTTAAACGTGTTTGTGTCATAAACGGGTCGACCCGCCTAACCCGTTTATTAAATGGGTCGTGTTCGTGTTAGGGGTATGCCAACCCGTTTGACCCGTTTAATAAACAGTTTAGGCAGGCGGGTCAACCCGCAACCCGTTTATATATATATATATATATATATATATATATATATATATATATATATATATATATATATATATATATATATTAACTTATCTATGTCTATGTTATCGGGTCGACCCGTTTAATAAACGAGACGCCGTGTCGTGTAATCGTGTCGTGTCAACCCGACCCGTTTATTAAACGGGTTAACAGTGTCGTGTCAGGTTACTCGTTTATTAAATGGGTTGTGTTCGTGTTTGCCACATCCGACCCGTTTAATAAACGGGTCATGTTCGTGTTGAGGTATTCCGACCTGCCAACCCACCGACCCCACCCGATTGCCACCCCTACTTCCTGGTGCTCTTTTTTTTTGTGGTTTCTAGTCTCCTCTTCAATTTTTTATTGAGATTGGTACGTTTTTTCATATTGCTCGTTAAGAGAGTAGCAATGCAAAAAGGATCAGGTCCAGATCAGTTGAATACATAGGAAAATTAGTTCTAGATCACGTCGGAATAGCAAAAAATCATAAAATATCCACACTGGATCTGGTTCGCTTGCATCCCTATAAGAGAGAAGTAGTAACAACGAAGGCTCCGCTTGTCTGGTAGGAACAGCTAGTGCACGTCACCTTGTGTTGGGATGTTGCAAGTTCAAATCCCAATGGTATCGTTGTATAACGGGTAGGGGTGTGCCTAACCCCAGCTTGCCTTCTAACAAAAAAAAAAGTGAGTACTATTTATTGCATATTAGATCAGATTTATCGAGAGGGTGGTGTATGTTCCCCCCGGATGATTCACTGAATCTCACGTCTGTGTTCGGGGCTTTGAATGAGCACCACGTATACAAGCACATGGGGCTCGTATTCCCGTGTATGTTGACATAACTTTGCGTCGGACTCTGGTGTTGTTGCAAAGACTTAAGTACCCTTTCTTGCTATTCTTCTCATAAAGTGATGGTTTGAGAAAATGACAAAAATGCCCTTCATTCAAAAAAGAAAAAACAAACAGTTCAAAAAAAAGACAAACATGTCCTCCATCCAGAAAGTCGAGGATGATGTTGACTCTTCAAAGTCTTCTTCTTCTTTCTCCGTTCAAAAAAAGGACAAACATGTCCTCCATCCAGAAAGTCGAGGATGATGTTGACTCTTCAAAGTCTTCTTATTCTTTCTCCGTTCAAAAAAAGGACAAACATGTCCTCCATCCAGAAAGTCGAGGATGACGTTGACTCTTTAAAGTCTTCTTCTTTCTCCGTAAAACACTGTAAAACTCTCTCTCTCTCTCTAGAGAAGAAATCAAGGGAGGCAAAGAGTTCTCCCTGAAGAAGGCCATGAACATCAACCCTCTCTCTCTACTTCTATGCACATCCAACAGACGATCCTACATTGCTCCATCAAACACTGACTGATCTGCACACTAACTGCATCGTTCAACTTGAAGAGTTGTCGAGTCTGATTCAGAGTTTTTACCCTTACAAAAGGGGGGTTTGAGGGCTCCTCCCAGCGTGGGTAGCATCATTCAACTTGATGAGTTGTGGAGCCTAATTTAGAGTTTTTGCTCTTACAGGAGGGGGGTCTGAGGGCTCTCCCCCGGCGCGGATCCTGCTGCGTGGTCAGCGGGCGGGGTCCAGGGGGAGCCGCCCCTAGCAGGGGGCTCGGCGGGCAGCGCCCTCCGCACCAAATTTTTTTGGGGCCTTCCAACAGCAATTTGTAGTGTTATCAGGCTTTCCTACAACGATTTGTAGTATTTCCGGGTCTCCAACAAGCCCCACAACGATTTATAGTGTTATCCGGCTTTTCAACAGCGATTTGTAGTGTCTTCCGCAAATCGCTATAGCGATTTATAATATTTTTGGATCTCACTATAGCGATTTATAGTGTCTTCCGCAAATCGCTATAGCGATTTATAGTGTTTTTGGATCTCAGTATAGCAATTTGTAGTGTCTTCCGCAAATCGCTATAGCGATTTATAGTGTTATTCAGTAAGCAAATCGCTGTAAATCGCTACCCGAATTAGGACCAACTTGTCAGGGTCATATCTCCCTAACCAGAGGTCATATTCTAAATCCGTAAAAAGTGGTGTCTTCGTTATTGAGTCTAATTTATTCCTGTAAATTTTAAGCAATTTCTATTGTCATTTCATTCCCTATTTTAACTAAAAAACATACCCTTATTATTTTGTGTTATTTGAGTTGCACAACACCATTCTCGCTTGACATCCACATCTTGATTCTAGCATGCTCCCTGTTGGATTTTTCATTGATTTCTTCCAACCTTGCTTAGAACAAACATATGTCTTTCTCACCACGACACCCTGTGCATTTTTTAACCACGACACCCGGGACCCGTGCCGGGGGGAGACCCTGAACCCCCCTCCTATATGGGCAAAAACTCTAAATCAGGTTCCACAACGAATCAAGTTGAACGATGCTACCCACGCTGGGAGGAGCCCCCAAACCCTCATCCTATAAGGGCAAAAACTCTAAATCAAGCTCCACAACTCATCAAGTTGAATGATGCTACCCACGCTAGGAGTAGCCCTCAGACCCCCCTTTTTGTAAGGGTAAAAACTCTAAATCAGACTCCACAACTCTTCAAGTTAAATGATGTTACCCACGCTGGGAGGAGCCCCCAGACCCCTCTCCTGTAAGGGTAAAAAACCTGAATCAGGATCTACAACTCATTTAGTTGAATGATGCTACTCACGCTGGGATGAGCCTCCAAACCCTCCTCCTGTAAGGGTAAAAACTCTGAATCAGGCTCCACAACAGTCAATGTGCAAGTCAGACAGTGCTTGATGGAGTAATGTAGGATCTTTTGCTGGATGTGCACAGAAGCAGAAATAGAAGGGAGAGAGAGAGTGAATCAAGCTTAAGCACCCTCTCTTCCATTGGTGCAAAAACTCTGAATCAGGCTCCACAACGAATCAAGTTGAACGATGTTATCCACGTTGGGAGGATCCCCCAAACCCTCCTCCTATAAGGGCAAAAACTCTAAATCAAGCTCCACAACTCATCAAGTTGAATGATGCTACCCACGCTGGGAGGAGCCCTCAGACCCTCCTTCTTTAAGGGTAAAAACTCTGAATCAGACTCCATAACTCTTCAAGTTGAATGATGCTACCCACGCTGGGAGGAGCCCCTAGACCCCCCTTTCTGTAAGGGTAAAAAATCTAAATCAGACTCCACAACTCTTCAAGTTGAATGATGCTACTCACGCTGGGAGTTGCCCCCAGACCCTTCTTCTGTAAGGGTAAAAACTCTGAATCAGGATCTACAACTCTTCAAGTTGAATGATACTACCCACGCTGAGATGAGCTCCCAAACCCTCCTCCTGTAAGGGTAAAAACTCTGAATCAGGCTCTACAACAGTCAATGTGCAGGTCAGTCGGTGCTTGATGGAGCAATGTAGGATCTTCTACTGGATGTACACAGAAGCAGAAATAGAAGGTAGAGAGAGAGTGAGAGGGTTGATGTTCATGGCCTCTTCCAGGGGAGATTTCTTTCTCAGATAATCCTACAGTGCAGAGACTGTGTCTTAAATAATCATCTTCGGGGCACTTAAGTCTTTACAACCACTCCTTTTCAAGAATCGTTATTTTTTTTTGCACCAATGGAGGAGAGGGTACTTAAGTCTTTGCAATCGCATCAAACTCCAATGCTAATTAATGCTGACAAACATGGGGATACGAGACGCACATACTTACATGCGTGGTGCTCTTTGGGACCCCCGAACATGAGATGTAGCTAACTGCCCTGTTCGGGGGGGGACATATATCCTGCTTCGACATTTATCCCATGGCTTTTTCGTCATCTTGAGGGTTTTCCATGTAAATTTGGTGTCTTCTTCTTTCGCGATTCTTGCTTTTTCTTTCATTTCATTTGTTTGTTTGTATATCATTTGGTACTTGTGTGATTGTCGAATCTATATTTGGATTTGCTCACGTGAAAGGGAAGTGTGGCCTATGATAAAGGGTATAACAGTGTTCTGCTCATGTTCTTATGTTCTTGGAGGAGCTTTGAGGGATTCACGAAGGGAGAACAGCACAAATTCCATCTGATCTGAAAGAAGAGAATCAGATCATAGAACAACAAAAAGGTGTTTCTAAGTTCCTTGTTTGATGTGGATCTGAAGGATAGGAGCTTTTGATCCTCATTGGATCTTTTTTTGGGGGCAAGCTAAAGAAAAACCCTTTGGTAATGACAGCACAATGGCAGGCCTTCGATTGGCAAAATCCTTGTCACTGCCTGCCCATGGGAGAGTGCACGGTGCATAGTGAACAAGCCATTAATTTTGGTAAATATCGGAGCTAAAATCTCGTGTTTTTTTAACTTTTTTATAAATCTCACATTTTAACAAAAAAAAAACTTTAAATTAAAGTTTAAAAACAATTTAAATTATTTTTTCAAAAAAAAAAGTTTCTGACATTTTATCAAAAAATATCAGCCGGACAACTTTTTTGCTTTGTTTTTTTGAAAAAATGCGGATATTTGTTACACTGAATGCATCCAACTTCAACCTTACGGTAATAGACGACCCCTATGGCTTTCGAACGATGGTTGTTTCATTTGTTGATTGGCCTTTTCTATTTTTTATTGGCATTGTAGTGGTCTCATGTTAGGTGACAAAATACGGTTTCCTCTAGCTAAGATAGCAGAGTCCTTGTAAGCTCATTAAATTAAATTTGAAAGAACCTGGAGTTCCCAAATTTTCTTCTGTTTAAAAGCAAGAAGATGGATAAAATTTGAAAAGTTTTTAAAAACATCAAGCCATGCTAGGCCTGAGACTTATCAGGCTTTGGGCTTAAACAAGCAGCCCAACCCTGGGTCATCTTGGGTTGGATATGGAGTATGGACTATACCCATTGGATACCCAACTCGATGTTCACCCCTGTTAAGAAATTGGACCTAAATGAAACAGTTTTATTATGATAAGTAAAGATGATATTACCATTTTAATGCTATGTTTGTAGGGGATCATTTTAATGATATAATAAGTAAAGATGCTATTATTATTAACCTTGATCAACTTGACGGAATTAGGATAAGACCATAAGGCGGGTCCATGATAAAAACCAAAAAAACACGTAGGGCATATGGAATATTTGATAAGTTAGGCAACTTAATGCACAAATAGCAAAACTCTTTCTTTTTCAAAACCTTGTCAATAAAAAAAAAAAGCAAATGAATTTGTCTTTTCAACATATTGCATAAAGCTTGAAATAGATGTTAAGAACACGAAAATATTATATTTGCAAGTTGCAAAGATATTTAAAAAACTCAAAAGTAGATCCAATTTGATCGGATCTAGGGGGTTCATGATGTTAAACATCATAACACTAACCATGTGATGATGCAGATCACTGGATGTTAAGCATCACAACGCCTCGAGACCATCTTACTTTCGTGATGCGTTCCTTTAGTCCAACCATGCTAAAGATCATCAACTATAAAACCTGTTCTTTTTGGTCTTTAAAATCTTGACTTTATGGAAAATATAAGCCAAAAGATAGTTATCACTACGTATCACGGCATGACTGAATTAAAATAGCCGTTTTTTACCCTTTTTAAAACCATTTCAAAAAATTTATAGCTACGAAAGGATGTGGGTTTAGAAGTAAGTTGAAAAGGATTTAAAAAGTTAAGAATAATAAAAATAAAACGTTAAAAATTTGACAACTTGCTTCTCTCTCTCTCATGTCTCAAATGATTTTCAAGGTCTAAAACATGATTTGTTTGTTTGTCCATTGAGGGCAAGGGCAATCCTTTTATCATAAGTTTTGTCACTCCCTTTTTTTCCTTTGCTGATTCTTCTATTTAAAATTTTAAAAGAGTGAAACCTTAGTCTTAATCATTGTTTTATACAATTTAATCATTAAATTATCTCAATATGCTAAACTTAGCAGATCCAGCTCGTTTTTTAAATAAATTTTAAAAATGGTTCCAAATAGTTTTTAATATTTTTGCCATATGCTGGTTCGAAATAGTTTTCAATTTTTTTTTTCACAATAAGAAAAGAAAAGCCTAAAAAGACAGAGGTCCATGATTTGGGGAAAAAAAAAGTTAAGTCACTTTTTCACAAAAATATTGGTCAGGTTTGCAAAAATTAATACTCTCTCATCTGCTCATCCCCAAACCCTGCAACTAAACACAAGGAGGACATGTCAGCAATAAAATACATAAGGAAAGGAGAAAGAACAAAAACTATAATACATAAATTAAAAAACCTCTCTGCCTATAAAAAATTATTAAAAGTTATACACGTGTGAATTAAGAGGGCAACACGCGCAGCATACACGTGGGGAGCTGCAAAGCAATGAGGGATGAAGTGATCCCGCTGGGAAACAACAAAGAGGAACCGACGTAAACTGAAACCAGGGACTCATACCGAAAACGAACGGCTAGGATGACATGTGCAAATAAGAACAAGCGGCGAACATCGGAGCAGCGGCGGCAATGGAAACAAAAAGAAGACGGGTTAACAAAGGCAAAGTTATTAAAGTATTTCAGGGAATTTGAATCAACGGAAGAGATGCAGCACACACCTAAAACCAACGGCTGCGATCCTTTCAACCATTTCCTTCATTTTCCGCTTACACGAAAAAGCAAAAAAAAAAAAAAACAGGCCATATATAAACCGTTCATTTTTTTTTCCGTTTCTACTTTTTTTTTTTCTTTTCCTTTAAGTGGTAATTTTACCGAGAGCTCTTTTCATTCTTCTCGGATATTGTATGGTATCAACCTTTTTTTTATGTTCAGAAAGTGCAGATCTGTTGCCAGTAATTGCCGTTATGAACAATAGGGCTTCCCCGGATGTAATACGGTACGGCCGGCGGTTGAGTCATTTTGAGCGGAGAACCAGCGACCAGGCGGTGGTAATATTGGCCCTGCCCGTGGATTTTCGACGGAGCAATAATCCGGTGGATGCAACAGCTCTCTGAGGCTACCGGAACGAACGATTTCCCGGCCGATTTGAGGGGCTTTACGGCATCGGACGACTTCAGAGAGGGAGGAGGAGAAGGGGGTTTCTTGGCTCCACTTCGACGCGGCCAGAGGAAAGCTCTGATCTTTAAGAGAGACGGCCTCCCCCGGTTGAACCGATCGTATTCCCCGATCAGATCCCGGACGTCCTCGTCGGAGGTCACCGAGATCAGAGCATCGAGATCGTCCGTCGGCAATTGACACCTTACGATCACGGAACCCGGCTCTCCGCACAACTCCCCCAGCTTCACCGAGAGTTCTGTAACAAAAAGAGGACCGCACGCAAATATGAGCCCTAGATCGCCGAGAAAGAGGGAAACAAGAAAAAAGGGCAAGAAGAACGGAAAGAGGAGAAAAACGAACCTGCAAAACCGACGGATCGGTCGACGAAAAGGACTCTCGTCTCGCCTCCGATGTAACGGAGCTTCCCGTCGGGGTGACGGGGGAGGATCTTGCCTCCGTGGCTGCAGAGGAGCTTGACCGTGCTGCTACTGTTTCCTGCGAGATCGCCGGAGCTCGATGTGCTGACGGTCATCCTTTTTCGCCTCTCTCTGATTCAGATTCGATTCTTCAAACTCCAAGAAGGTCAAAGTCAAATAAGAAAACGAGAGAGACGACAGCAGAGTAAGGAGAAGGAAGAGAACTCGTTCCTTCAAGTGTCTACTTATCAGCCCCTAAAGGGCCAATTTATAGAGTTTGGACTTTGGAGGTTTTTTGGGGGAGTGTGAGTGGGGTTTTTTTTTTGGACTGTGTGGAATAGTGACGGGGATTGCTTACGCGAAGTAGCTGCCGGTCCTACTCGAACACGGAGACAGGTGGGAGTGGGTCCCATTGTACGTGCCCTCTCTCTTTTGAAACGGAGCTGATCAAAGTAGCCTTAAAGAGTCCCATGCAGAGCTTCCGGGATATCATATGGGCGTTCAGTCGCTGGGACAAAAAGGGGAACGAGAAACACGCGGTATGCAACATCCGGAATATTCACCGAAGCACGTTATATGCCCCACACACACACACACATGTCACCCGTCCGAATGAGCGCCACGTATGTAAGTACGTGAGGCTCATTTTCTCGTGAGGCTGATGTGTTTGCAAAGACTTAAGTACCATTTCTCGCATTAGCGTCATAAAACGATGTTTCAAGTAAAGAACAAAAATGTCCTTTCGTCAGAAAAGGTTAAAATCATCATCATTTTCGTCTTAAGAAGTAAAGTCCACCTTTTGTTGTCGTCTGCTGTCATCGGAGCACTCTTTGTCGTCGTTTGTTGCCGCCAGAGCACTTTTGATCGTCGTCGTCTATTATCGCTGAAGTACCTTATATCGTCGTCTGTTTGTGAGAAATAGTTGAACTATCAGAAAAATCAGCATTTTGTCTATTGTTCATCATGATACGAGAGTGCAACCATCGAACTGAGTAGATAGAGAATAGCGATTTATAGCAAAGATAATAATGACAACGTTAAACTGAGTAGAATAGTGATTTATAATAGAAATCAAATAAGAAAGTAACGATTTACAATAGAAATCAAATAAGAGAGCAATGATTTATAATAGAAATTAGATAAGAGAGTAATGATTTATAATAGAAATCAAATAAGAGAGTAGCGATTTACAGTAGAAATCAGATAAAAGAGTAGCGATTTAAAGTAGAAATCAAATCAGAGAGTAGCGATTTACAATAAAAATCAGATAAGAGAGTAGCGATTTACAGTAAAAATTAGATAAAAGAGTAGCGATTTACAGTAGAAATCAAATCAAAGAGTAACGATTTACAATAAAAATCAAATCAAAGAGTAGCAATTTAAAATAAAAATCAGATAAGAGAGTAACGATTTACAATAGAAATCAAATCAGAGAGTAGCAATTTACAGTAAAAATTAGATAAGAGAGTAACGATTTACAGTAGAAATCAAATAAGAGAGTAACGATTTACAATAAAAATCAGATAAGAGAGTAGCGATTTACAGTAGAAATCAGATTAGAGAGTAGCGATTTACAGTAGAAATCAAATCAAAGAGTAACGATTTATAGTAGAAATCAAATAAGAGAATAGCAATTTACAATAGAAATCAAATCAAAGAGTAACGATTTACAGTATAAATCAAATAAGAGAATAGCAATTTACAGTATAAATCAGATTTTTTCTTTAAATCGCTATTCTCTGATTTGATTTCTACTGTAAATCGCTACTCTTTGATCTGATTTCTACTGTAAATTGCTACTCTTTGATTTGATTTCTACTGTAAATCGCTATTCTCTGATCTAATTTCTACTATAAATCGCTACTCTCTTATTTGATTTTTATTGTAAATTGCTACTATTATATCTAATTTTTACTGTAAATCGCTACTCTCTGATTTGATTTATACTATAAATCTCTACTCTCTGATTTGATTTTTACTGTAAATCGCTTTTTTCAATAGAGAGAAAATAAAAAAACCATGACCGCTCAGAGAGAAATCTTATTGCTCTTTTTAACAATTACAAGAGAGAAAGAAAAGAAAAAATTTATACAAGCAAAGGCGACAACCCTAAACCTAAACAAGTTGAGTTTGATCCATAAGAAACCGAGTCTCAAACATAAGCCCAAAAAAAAATTCCTCCACCCACTGACCGCGCATCGGGACCCGCACCGGGGGGAGCCCCCGGACCCCCCTTGCAAAAACTTTGAATCAGGCTCCACAACTCATCAGCCAGAAACGAGAAGGCGGTCATGTGTTGTAACACAAGCTAAAAACAAAGGCGAAACGTGCAAATCTATTTACGGGGAGCGGGAGGACATTTTCATCCAACACATATCTATCTTATCGGAGGACATTTTCGTCAAAAGCATATATACCTTTTTTATATGTTATTTTATTATAAAGTCATCATGGGCAACATTGGCATATGAATTATCGCGGGTCCCAAGATATTTCTTCGTACACACAGAAACACGCGAATTTGTGTTTCGGGGAGAACACACACCACCCTCCCAATATTCACTGAGGAGTGTTACGTTGCGGTTGGCGGCAGCAAGTCAATGTTGCAGGGTTTCGGGGTTCTAAAATCCACGACTGTGAATGCTCGACTGTGAGCATTTGATCAACGACTTCTCTAAGGGTCTGTTTGGATATTAATGTTGGAAGGATTTGCAAGGAGTCCCAAAAAATGCAAAAATTGTATTCAAGGGAAATAGATTTTAGACCCTAACTGGGAGCCTGAGTTGGGATGTAACCGAAGATAGTTATATGACGTGACACTGAATATGGGTAATTGGTTGACGTTTGAGAGAATAAGTTGGAGAGGCAAGATTTTTAGCTCAAATCAGCCGACTTCAACTCCTCCATAATACTCATTTGAACTCTTCTTAAAAAAAGGAGTTATTTGCAATTCCTTGAATCACAAGAAATCCGGTGGGTTCTTAATTTTTGATGGTTAAAAATTTTTATCTCATTTTTTTTACCTCAATAAATCATATATTCACCTATTTTACCTCAGCAAATAATAAAAATTTTCCTCAATAAATTTTATATTTTTATGTTATATATATACGTAATATATATGCATACATAATACATACATACATACATACATACAGACCGAGTCAGGCTACAACCCAACCTATTTTCGGCCGAGCTTTGACTTAATTTATAGCTTAGCCCATCCCAAATACCATGCTACGGGCTCTCAAACATGATGAAAAATAAGGAGTCGTTGCAAGCCTGAATCCTTAAAGTAGTTTATGACTTTCAAACAAAAGAGAGAGTCCACAACTCCTTTCGAATTCATTTTCCTTGAATTTCAGTAGCTCTACTTCCCCCGACTCCTTGCAACTCCTTCAAATACGGGTTCCTAAACACAACTTCAAAGGAGTTGTGAATTCTCTCTACTATTTGGAAAAACATATAACTCTTTAAAGGATTCAGGCTTTCAACTCCTCTTGATTCTTCACCATGTTTGGTTGTAGGTGAGTATAGTTGTAAGTAGAGGTGGGCAATGAGTCGCACAACTCGGCCCAAACCGTCATGGGCCAAGCTTGGGCCTATAAATTAGGTCTAAGTTTGACTCGAACTAAGTTGAAATGAAAAGGGTTGCGACTCCGCTTGACTCATATATATTACATATAAATATATATTATGTGTATATACATATAATATATATTGTATATATAATATCATAAGAACAATTTGACTCAAGTAGGCCCATAGGCGGGTCGTTGGCCCAATACATCAATTTATGGGTTGGGCTTTGACCGGGCTGGTTGGGTAAACAACTCAGTTGGCTCTGTCCATTAGTGGGCTGGGTCGGCTCATTGTCCACCCCTAGTTGTTAGCCTCTTAACTGCACCATTATTGCACTTAATAACGGGATACAAAAGATGAATATAGGATTTACTAAGATAAATGGGGGTAAAAACCATCAAAAATTTAAGAATCCACTAGAATCCTTGTAATTCAAGTTGTAAATACCTTATCTTTATTAGAGAAGTTGAAATTTGAAATTTTTGGTATTTGCTTGGCTGACTCCCAATCAACATTTACACTTCCCTCGACTTCCTTCTCCCAAACACACTTCAAATCCGTTGACACCCTCCGAACTCCTTTGATACCCTTCTCCCAAATAAAGCTTCAAAAATGATTGTGATGGTCAAACATGTGACATATCTGTTGCGCAACCAGAGAGAGAGAGAGGTAGTCAAACAAGTATCGAACCGTTGTACTCAACTAAGCTCAGACCCGATCCATTTACACTAAGGGGTGTGTGCCTAGATTATGGAACATAGTAGGGTTGGGAAACAAGATCAGAAGCTCGCTATTCAGGTCGTGAAAAGCTCGTTTGGGCTTGTAAATTGGGTTCAGTGAGCCAAACTATGAGCAAGCTCATTTAGGTATACAAACCGGACACGAACCTAGGAAGCTCAACTCGGCTTGGCTTAAGTATAAGCCATTTTATATATTATATATTTTATACATATAATATGTTAACTCTTAAAAAGCAATTCTTTTAAGAAAAATAGTCGGGCTGCTAACGAGAGCAGGCTCGTTTCAACTCATGATGAGCTCACGAGCCTGAACCTAATCAGAGGCGTACTCTTGACGAGACAAGCCCGAACAGGCCAAGTTTGGCTCATTCTGCTCGTTTACCAGCCCTAGTCGCAAACAAGAGTGCTAATGCAGCACATCTTCGCTAGACTCGAATGGTTTTGTTTATCTGGATCTGACTATGAAATGCTGATATTGGGCTCGGGTTTGGCTCGAACCAGACCTATCATAGGTAAAACTATTTCAGATCTTATAAGGATACTATAAACCAGATCGGACCAGTCAATTAACCAATAACTTTTTTAAGTTTAAGATTAAAAAATTACATATCTTAATCAGAACTCCGGGCTGATTCAAGTTTGTTATATAATTTTATAAACCATACTAGAGCTCCATAAGCTAATCAGACTCCTAGGGACTGTCTTGAACCTCTTTTATTTTGTTACCAAACTCAGAATCCACTCAAGGAGGCAAGGATTAGGGTTAGGTCTTGTCAACATATTGACACACCTTTGATCTCTTTTTGGAGAAAATATCAATGAAGAAAAATCTTATAATATTTTTAAAAAATTGAGTTTTTTGGAGAAAATGTTTTAAGAGAGTAATGATAGGTCCTTCCTGAGCACGTACTCCCACCCAATAGAAGCTTCAAATTTTCAAAATTTGTGTATTTTTTTTCGTTGAGCAAACCTCTATAGATATGATCAGCAATCATTATTTAGTTGGAAACAAGTTTTGGATCATGTTATTTTAGCATACATGTAGTTTTTTTTTAAGATCTTTAAAAATCAAGAACTCACAACCTATTTTGATGTCAAAAAAACATGATCCAAAACATGATTCCTATCAAATGACCTGTGTTAATTACATCTATAAGGTCCGATTGAGAAGATGCAACCTGCAACTGTGATTTCTAGTAGGTGGGAATAGGTGCTCCTGGACTCGCACCTGAGCATTACTCTAAAAAACATAAAATATATGAAACATAAAATATAAATAAAAAATTAATGTTATTAAAAGATCAACATAATATACTTATATAACAAGTTCATATAGTGATAAAAACATGCTGTTTTCCAATTTCACAACATTTAAAAAATTTTGCATTTTGAAAATATGAACGTTATCTCAAAAATACCTATATAGTCAAAGAGGGGGTCAACCTGCCACTCTTCAAGTTTGCTCGACAGAAAAAGAACTGTATTTTCTTTTTAATTAATTATCCATTTTTTCTTTTAATTTTTTATGACGATGAACTCTCGGCCATCTTGCCTTACGTGACTCACCTATAAAAGCTACCTTCACACCCATGCGCCAGCAGAGTTTGATTCTGTACCCTCGCGACCATGCGGCTGGCCATGCGGGGGATCCATAGGGTTTGAATAGAATAGACAAAAATGAGTAGGATCCCAAGTAGGTCTACCCCTATTTCCTTATCCCAATCACCCACCCTTTATCACAAAGTGTGGGCTACCAAAACGATACTTTTCCAATCTGTGACGTTTCTTTGTTTAAAAGCTGAAGCCTGGTTTTCTCCTTGATCACCAAGGAGATCTATGGTTTTTGCAATAATGAACTCACAAATGGGTGAGGTAGTTTTTTCAGGTTATCCAAAACTATTAGTTAAAAAAAATAATAATTTTGTTTTAGCTGTTAGCAAGCTTGGACAGACACCAATCTCTCTCTCTTATATATATATATATATATATATATATATATATATATATATATATATATATATATATATATATATATAAGTTGGTAGAAGCATGATGAGAATGAGCATGCCCTAAGTAGGGGGTGGCAATCGGGTCGGGTTGGCGGGTCAACATACCTCAACACGAACCCGACCCATTTATTAAACGGGTAACCCGACACGACACGGTTAATCTGTTTAATAAATGGGTCGGGTCGGGTAAACGGGTTGGCGAGTTATAGCGGGTCGGGTTCGGGTGAACGGGTTGACAGGTCGAGTTCGCGTAAACAGGTAAACGGGTTGGCGGGCACGGGTCGAGTAAACGGGTTGGTGGGTGGGTTAGCGGGTCAGGTTCGGGTAAATGGGTTGACCCGCCCGCCTAACCCGTTTATTAAACGAGTCAGCCGGGTTGGCATACCCCTAACACGAACCCGACCCATTTAATAAACGGGTTAGGTGGGTCGACCCGTTTACGACATGAACCTGTTTAAGCCAAACCCGAACCCACCTAAGAAGCTGGTTGGCGGGTCGGGTTGGTGGGTCGTGTCAGATTTTGCCACCCCTAGCCCTAAGCCTAACTTTCAGTGGCGGATCCAGGATTTTGCTTAAAGGAGGGCAATTTTTTTAATTATAATAAAATAAAATATAAAACTAAAATATAAAGGGAACAATATGAATTTTTATATTTTGCTTAAAGAGGGCAAATTTTTTTATAATAAAATAAAATATAAAACTAAAATATAAAGAGGGGCAATATAATTTTTTTATTTTGCTTAAAAGGGGGTGATTTTTTTTTATAATAAACTAAAATATAAAGGAAGCCAATATAAATTTTTCAAAACTTGAGTAGGGACTCGAGCCCCTCCTCGTCTCCCCCGTGGATCCGCCGCTGTTAACTCTTATTTCAAATCTCACAACCTCCAGGTTAGAGAAACATACCAACGTTAACTTCAACCCATCCAAGTCCAGTCATTCTACATAAATCCAAATAACAGAAAATGGTAACAACATCAAGAAAATAAAGCATCTTGACGTGAACACGTTGGTGGAGCCATTAAAGCATCAGTGGAACAGCAACAGTTCTATCTGGATAGCCTTGCGCCATATATAGGGGTGTCAACGGGTTGGGTTTAGTTCGGGCCTAGGTGAAACCAGACCTGACCCCGATTTTTGGGTATGGTATATATCGGGTTCGGACTCGAGTCTAATTGGACCCACCATAAGAGAAACCATACCAGGACCCAATAAGAACTACATGAACTAGACCCAGGTGGGCCATACCTGGTAAAATACTATTTTTCATCATTTTTACATTGAAAATTTATGGGTTTTAATCGGAACTCTGGTCAGGCTGGGTCTGGTATAAAATTTTACAAACTATACTCGGATCCATGTATTAATCAAACTTCTAGGTCTGCACCCGGGTTTCAATTGGGTCTTCTTATTTATCACCATACCCGGACCCTATAGGGTTTGGTACGAGACAGGTCCGGGTAAACCCGACAGTTGACACCCCTAGCCATAGATAGCTGATCCCATAACTAAGAAAATGGCAACATTGCATCTACACCCATACCATCCAAGCAACAAAGCTTACTTAATGCATGGTGTTGCCTACTTAACAAAATCTTGAAGGGTACTTATGGATATGCCAAAGAGAGGTTAATACAAACGATGTTTTGCTCAAATTGAATACATAACGATTAATCATTTTTGTAATAAAAGTTAACATAATTGTTTATACTCAAATTTTATAATCCAGTAACTATTGTTCCATGAGATGTGGATGCATGATTGACCCCATGATGCTCTTTTACTTCACTCACTTGTCAAAGCTCTACATGTGCATGTACTAATTCTTTAGGTGCTTCCTCCAATTTGACCGCCAAAAATTTCAATCTTTCTTAAAGCTTTACATGCACATTGTTATGTTTACAACACTATTGAAAAGAAGCCACAAAACTTGGCAGTTTCCTAAAACATTTACAAAAAAAGGTTAAAATCATAATCTTCTTTAAATTTTCAAATTTTGTTATTTATAATAAAGACATACATAATTTTCACATCCATAAAATAATTTTACTGTGTTAGCCTTGCTTTTTTATACATATATTTGGCGTTAAGATTCCACAATAACAATAAGGACATCGACAAATTTTGGTGCATTCCATAAATGCTGCACAAATAAAACACATATATATGTTACCAAAAGAAAATATGTTAGTGTTGATGAAGCATATAATTTAGATATTGAAAGGAAATAAAAATTAATGAAATTTGGAGTCCTGGACGAGTTTGTTGAAAAACCAAAAGTGATTGGTTCCATTAAATAAAACTGTTGGGATTACTTTTAACTCAAGAAATACAAAACTTGTACTTTATGTCAAACTGTTGATTTGTATGTGAAGATCTCTTCCCTCTTTTTTGGCTTAAGCATCCTAATCTTAGAAGATTAATGTCATTAAAGAGAAAATGAACTTTCAAAGATAATAAATTTTTTTATGAAGCTTTTCTGTTTGGTTATAGGCTTATTGTCTAGGTAGCTAATTAGTTGTTTTCTGTATACTAAGCTTTTCTTTTTTGTTATAGGAATGATGTAGGGAGCTAATGAGTTGTTTGGGTTATAGGATTTGATGTAAGAACAAGGTCACATGCAACCTCAACTGTTTACTATTTGCATGGCTACATCTCATCCTGACATAACAGTTTCCAGGTGCTAAGACAATAGGATATATCGGGTTAATGAAACCTTTGTCTAAGCAGCATTTAAAAACGAGTTGAGATCAAAAGATCGGTTAAGTGACATGGTTAAGTGTCATAGCCAATCACATGCCAGCATTGCATGGGGCCCACAGTTTCAGAGTGCAGGCCCCACATGAAATGCTATCACATAGCTGCTACCACCATCCCTGCTCGAAGGGTAGCTACCTACCTCGCAAGCGGGCGAACACTAACAGAGGTGTGGCACTACGCATCTGCAGTCACTACTAATGCCGTTGCCATCCGTGAGAATGGAACCATGACCACCTGTCTTGTAACATTTGAGATTTCCCCTGACATTTAAGTAAATAAAGATTGAATTTTTATGTCTAATATTGTGTGAACATTTACTAGAAAATTTAATATTATTTTCTTTAAGCTTGAATATGAGGTGAAAAGGAAATTCAATGGGGATTTGGATTTTTTAATTCAATTTAGATCCTTAATTATGAATTTAGTAGTTTTAATTTGGATCTTGAGTATTAAAATGGACCTAATATAGAATTCAATTATACATTTGGGATGCAATTTGGGATGAAATTGGATTAGATATTCAAGTAGAGGGTATATGGATCTCAAATAAAAAGTAATTGGACCCCAAGGTGGGATGCCCATCTATGTGGGACCCCTTGAACCCAAATGTCACAGGGCAACATGTGGTATTTGGTCATTTGAAAACCCAAGGACGTCCCCACCTCACTTTGATAATTAAGTTATTTCATAGAAGAAAGAAAGAAATAATGAAATAAATAATAAAGAATTAGAGTTTCCCAAAAGAGTGTGAGTCCTCTTGATATTGACACTTAAAGGGTTTTTCTTGAAAATTTCATGGGGGTAATTTTTTTGGACTCTTTTCTCGCACGCGCGAGTTTGGGAGAGGGAGTCTCTTTTTTTTTTTTTGAGAAACTCTTGAGATGAGAAGGAAGATGGGGTGTGAGCCTATAAGAGAACCCCTTATACGTAATCCCTTATTCCTCCTTTTCTCCCCTTTCTCTCCCTCTGCCTCTCTCTCTTCTTTACTTTGTTCTTTATTTTTTTTGTGCTTTCTTTCCTTCCTCCTCATTCACGCCCCCTAGGAGAGAACCTAATTAGGTAGTGTAACATCTATTGAAGCTGGAACAAGAAGGTGGTGAAGCTATACGCCAACATCGAACATCTAATGATTTTTTCGTTCTTGCTGATTTTCAAGTAGAATCTCATTGACTTGTGTGTACATAACATCGATGATGCGTATGCATACCAGATTAAAATTTCAAACCTGTATATTGGATGATAGTAGTCTTAAACACAAGTTTTGATGGTTTGTTGTTATGTTTCATGTTATGATTCATGTATTCTATGATTTGGACCATATTCATGTTAGATGCATAATTTTACGCAGGGCTGAATTTATTTTTATAAATAAATTCATATAGATAGTACCAATTGGGGTTTATTAGTATTTTTTCAGAAAAATATGATTTATATGAGTTTATTTATGTTTTGTGTTTGATTAATTCATGATCATCATATGGTTTATTCATTATGCTAGATCTAATATACACATGCATGATTCATATTCGATTCAGAATTTATTTCTATTATTCTAATACATATTTCGGTGTACGTGTACTTGCTTTTGAAATAAATTGTTTCTTGTATGTTTTGGATTCTATTTCATCTATTGAATTATTTTGTATGCAGCATGAAATTATGTTGATGCATATTTAAATTGATCTTAATCGTATTATGATGAATTGAATCATGAAAATCATGTTTATGTGGTTTATTTTGTAAAAATATGAAATATACATGGTTCTCAATGAAAATAGCATGTTGTCTTGTTTTTACGGGCACATACACTTTTCAAGAAGTTTATCGTACAACTAAATGGTTTGGCAAAAAAATTTCTAATTTGTAAGGACATTCGAGACTTATAGAGGAAGTCCCAAGAAAAAATTTGTTTCCGTTCGGAGTCTGGATGAGAAAATATGGTCTCAAAAAGTTGTAATAGAATTTTTGTTCCGACCAAAGTTTTGTATTTTAACTATACTTCTTGTTAATTTTGTTTCTCTAAATCTATACTCTGGTTATTGCTGAAAATTTTATGTGTATTAGGCTACATATTGATGAACTTTCAATAAAAAATTTATATACAGATTCATTAAGGACTGTGAGCTAAAAATCATGAAATTTAGCTTCAAAACTCGAAATTTTTTTAAGCACAGCCTTTCTAAGAACCTGAATAAGTTGCAGTACATGACTTTTATTTCACAACTCGAATGGAGTTTGGTTTTGATATCTATGGGAGATTATTCTAGACATGTCCATCTATCTACAATAATGTTTATAAAAAAATTCTCATTCTATAAAGTTACTAAATTGATGCTTCTTCGGAGGGACTGAACTAGACAAGTCAAATCCTGTAGTAAAAAAGCTAGTTTTGGTAACTTATTTATTTGTCTTTGCTTCAGACTCCAATTAAGACAAGCTTTATACTTATGTTTAGCTCACACATCCATTCATCTATTACAAAATTAAAAATTTTTCCTTATTATAATCTGATTGGGATAGATTTTATACCAATTGATAAAATTCAGTCCTTACAGATTCAAGTTGAAACTCTTGTGATACATGTGTTTTGGTCCCGAAAGAGGACCAATTGGATAAGTTCTAGTTCTAGAACTGAACCAGGTGGATTCACTAATAGATAAAAATCATTGTGTATTTTGAATAATGTTTATGATATTCCTTGTTATGATTATGCACTTGGTAAATGATATTTGCATATTTAAATGAATGCATGATATGTGTATGTGCTTTTATGAGTATGATATGCAACATATGTTATGATATGGTTTATGTGTATGCTTCATGATAATTAATTGATATTGTTATATGTCATGATACATGAATTGCATGATGCATGATTGACTGCTTTGGTGTGTGATCACAGATCAAGGAACTGTTCAGTGCTTGAGAGCCCGAATTAATGTGTTGTATATGTCATGTGGATGTGCCTTGTGTGTGCACTATTGTGAGAATAGGGTCAAATGATATTCTTGTGTTGTAAGGCGTGTATATGTCACATGCAAGCATATGAGACCACTCATGGTTCTGAGCGAAGGGGTTGTGAAAACTGTAAGACCCTTGAAATTTCAGTTATTTTTCTTATATCCATCTTATTTATGATTCATATTTCTAAGATCTAGAATATGAAATTGATATGACTAATTGAACCTAGAATAATTAGTTGAAAATAAACTTTTGAAAAATATAGCCTTGTATATGAATTTTGAAAAAAATATAGCCTTGTATTTGAATTATGAACAAATATAGCCTTGTATATAAATTTTGGAAAAATATAACCTTATATATGAACTTTGGAAAAATATAATCTTGTATATGAATTTTGGAAAAAATATAACCTTGTATATGAATTTTGGAAAAAATATAACCTTGTATATGAATTTTGGAAAAATAAACCCTTGTATATGAATTTTGGAAAAATATAACCTTGAATATGAATTTCAAAAAGTATGACCTTGTAAATGAATTTTTGAAAGTATCGCATTGTATTTGAATTTTGAAAAATACAAGAGTCAATATGGAATTATCTTAAAGTAAGAATATTCCAAAGAATAAAAAGGTACATAGTTAAAGGGCAACTAAATAATTATAATCTAATTAAAAAAATAATATATAATTAAAAGTCACTAAAAAGTATAAATTAGGAAGGAATTACCAATTTGATTCAAACCAAATGCAAGTACACTCAAGGGGGGCAATTTTTCCTAATGATGAGATTGAATTTTCTAAATCCATTAAAATCTCTAAAATATCTATTAAATATAAAAATATCTTCTAAAAAGCTAAAATATCTAGCTTAATAGGTCTTCATAATAGGGCTAAGGGTTATGCTTGGGAGAAAAGTGTTGGAGAATTGAGATGATTTAATCTCAACCTTTTATTTCTTATAATTCATCTCAACCCTCTATTTAGAAAGTAATCATCCCTCCCCTCCTTATAAATATCCCATCAAATTGAGAGTTTCAATCATCCAAGAGCTTCTTTCTTCCTTTTCTTTCTTGTTTCTTTTCACCTTTTGGTTTTTTGAGGTTTTTCTTATTTCTTCACTTGAGAGTAGTGAAGGGTGCCTCTCTAAGAACTCTTCTCTACTCTCTTAGTGCTTTAAAAGAACCAAAGCAAGAATAAGTTAAAGCTTAAGTCCCAAGTTAAGGTAAGTGAAGTTATTTTTTATACAACTTGATAATATTCAATTTTTTTTCATTCTCCTAATCCCTATTCTCAACTATATAGGCATGTGATTTCATAACACATGTAGTTATAGAAAATGAGTTTGTTATTATACTTTCTACTTGTTTTATTTATTGTCAAGATACACGATTTTTTTTGTTATGATTATATTGAAAGAAAGATGATTTTTTATACCCTAATGATAGTGCATAACCATAGAACGATTTAATTAGCATTAATAGGAATTTTCTTTGATATATGCATTCATGCATTTTAGAATTATGCAAGTCATTCTTCATCCAAATTTAAAAGACTATTTTAGAAATCCATGTGCTAGTGACAAAATGGAGTTTTACTCTTGAGAATTTGTGTGAATGGATATGTGTCAGTTATACTTGAAATCCTGAATTTTATTCTTGTGAATATGGGAATGTGTATGCTCAAAGTGTATGATGTGATTAGGAAGAAAAGCAATTTTTAAGAAAACTGTGCAACCATGATCATTAGAATCATGTCCAAAGTGAAGAAATTCAGATAGTTATGGTTCATCTAAGCAAAGGCAAATAGAGTTCTTGGAAATTTGAATTTCTTTAAATAAAAATCGGATTTTTGAATGGTTATAGTTTTTTTTTTAAAGATGGACTTTCGGATTTAGATTTTTTCTCAAATGGATCCTCTCAAAAGGATTTCAAATTTGGATTTTCTCAAATGGATTTTAGATTTGGATCTATCCAAATGGTTTTTTGGATTTGGATTTACTTAATTGAATTTTAGATTTGGATTTACTCAAATGGATTTTTTATTTGGATTTAACCCAAATGGATTTTGGATTTGAATCTACTCAAATGGATTTGGATCTTCTCAAATGGATTTTGGATTTGGATCTACCCAAATAGATTTGGATCTTCTCAAATGGATTTTGGATTTGGATTTACCCAATTGGATTTTTTATTTGGATCTACCAAAGAGATTTGGATCTTCTCAAATGTATTTTAGATTTGGATCTACCAAATGAATTTGGATCTTCTCAAATGGATTTGGGATTTGGATCTACTCAAATGGATTTGGATCTTCTCAAATGAATTTTAGATTTTGATCTACCCAAATGGATTTGGGTCTTCTCAAATGTATTTTGGATTTGGATTTACCCAAATAGATTTTGGATTTGGATATGCTCAAATGGATTTTGAATTTGGTCTACCCAAATAGATTTAGATCTTCTCAAATGGATTTTAGATTTGGATTTACCCAAATAGATTTGGATCTTCTCAAATGGATTTTGGATTTGGATCAACCGAATAGATTTGGATCTTCTCAAATGAATTTTGGTTTTGGATTTTCTCAAATGGATTTGGATCTACCCAAATGAATTGGATCTTCTCCAATGGATTTTTAGATTCATTCAATGGAGCTTTGTAAATTAGATTACTTAAATGAATTCATATTCACCCAACCATACCATGGAAAAATGTCAAAAATATTCTACCAAAGGAATTCTTTCCAAATATGAGTTTTGTGTAAATCTTTTGAAGAGATTCGAAGCAAAGCCCATGCACCTTAAGGGTGTTACGCTCAACGAAATGAGGCTACCAAAAAGCTCGCATCTTATATTTGAGTTGACATGTTTTAAATGATCATATGAGTCCCAAATATCGTTGGCTTATAAAGGGGGGGCTAGATATGTCTATACTTAGACCATAGCCAAATATTTAAAGGAGTTCACATATGCAAGAAGCAATTAAAAACTCTATGAACTCATGTCAAGGGCTAGGAAACAATACAACAAAGTTGCATATGAAAAATACATACATGTGCTTATAAGTATGATGAATGTACATTGACTTAGACTAACAACTTATGTAATATCACGTATTCTCACACTTACTTGAATTTGAGTTTTTAAAAAAATTGGCTAAGTATAGAAGAAAAAATAGGTAAACCTCGATAATAGGCCTATATTCTTTGAGTCTGGAATCGACCCAGATCTCATCGACAAGGTCTAAATGAGCCAATTAAAAGGTGCAAAAAAGTTTTATTTTTTACCTTTAATATCAAGCAAATTTTGAGCAAAATTTAGGTTAAATTCGGGCGAATTTTAGAAGCAAAATTCAAAGTATGTCATTGGATGTGTCTTGAAATCTTGAGTCCAACGATACTTTACTTTTCGTAATTCAAGCTACGGTTGGCCCAAAATTATTATTTTTCCACAAAGAGACTGCCTCGATAGGCCAGGTTTGAATTTGGATCAGTCTGGATCCAATGTTTTTATCCAAATTAACATGGATCTCGACTCTGTCCAAGGCCCATATTAATTAGGATTTGATTCAGCCCAGGATCCAAATAGGGTTTGGATATAGATTTGGATCTTGGATCCAAATTCAGATCCAAACTCATACCCAACAATGATATAGTTGTAAATTCATTTTGATGTTAAATTTAAAGTTAAATTAAAGTTAAAAAGGCCCTTAGAGAGATAAGATACCCTCTGGAAGCTTCTAGAGGGTTATTTGGTAACAAATAAGTCATAAATAATTTATTTATTATTTAATATATATTAATTGTGAGTTTTAAAATTTACCTTATGATTAATCTTAAGAAGAATCTACCCTAACCATGGAATGAGGAGAGAAAAATGTAAGTAAAAGGGGTAAAGAAGATAAATTAGTGAAAGGAGGAAAGTAATAAAAAAGTTTGAAAAAATTAACAAAAGAGGTTGAGGAAAAGTGGGGAAGATGGGATTTAGAGATAGAGTGGAAGCCCACCATATGGGGAAACCCTAGAGGGGAGTCACCTCTAAAGGCTTCCTTAATAAAAAGAGGGAAAGAAAAAAATGAGAGAGAGAGAGAGACGTGGGAAGAAGAAGAAGAAAAAGGGAGGAAGACGTGGGAAGAAGCATGTGACGTTCTTTTCACATTTCGAAAAACGGTACGGGCCCTTCTCTCTTCGCAAATGGGAAAAAGAAAATGTGAATCAGATTTTACAAAGTATGTTAGTTGAAATACAAAGAAAAATCTGATTCATTCTTTCTTGATAGTGTTGGGTATGAATATATCATGTATTGATTTCCCTCTCCTGAAAGAAAAATCTGGAAAAAAATGGACATATGAATTTGTATGCAGATATGTCCACTTTTATAAGTAGACAGATCTGCACAGAGCGACCCACAACACACACACGTGGTGCGGCCTTGAAACAGATCGGCCATGACTGCCATACGCAGATCTGGCCCGGATTTGTTGTTGGGTGATTTATAAAGTTCTTATTCAATGCTTGATGAACCTATAATTTTAAAATTTTATATTTAATGCATAATGAATGCTAAAGTGATGATCTATAGGATTGTCATTCAATACCAAATGAATCAGTTATTTATAAAGATGTGGTTCAATGCATACCAAATGTTAAATCTGGTTCAGATCTAGCATTCTAGGGTTTTGAAAAAGAAAATAAACATGATGTGATCTATATACAGTTAAAAAGAAATTTTCTGTATATGCTTATTGCTTGATATAAAGAAATTTTGTTCTTGGTTTATGTTCATGTTTGAACAACATATATCAATGCATATTCCACGTTAAATTTGCTCTTTTGTATCTATGTGAATTCTTGAATGTAAAAGAACAACATATGTATGTTTCTTGATGATAAATCTGTTTAGTACATGCATGATTGAGTTTGGCTGTGTATGCATATGAGTACCTATTTTTTTAAAAAAAAATTGTCCATGCATGTACATGTGACAAATATTTAAACACACACACACACACACACACACACACACACACACACACACACACACATATATATATATATATATATATATGTGTGTGTGTGTGTGTGTGTGTGTGTGTGTGTGTGCTTTGTATCAGGGTCGGTTGCAGCTGGGCAGCCTGACAGCCCAGTCGAGTGACTTGGTTGGGCAGGCTTGGCCCTGCCAAGACCAGTCTTGCCACTCAACTGGATTGGTAAAGGCCAGTCAGACCTCTGCCATGCCCAGTCTTTATTAAAAAAAGGTTTTTTTCTTTGGTTTTGCAGGGCTAACTGCATACTCGACTGGCCAACCAGCCCCTGGTAGCTTGTACATAGACCCGGTCTAGGCATGTATAGGGGCTGCCAGACCAACCAACTAAGTTCGGTTGGGCTGGAGCCGAGCCCCAGTCGGCTGGGTGCAGTAAAAAAAGAAGAAGATAATAGCATATGCATGTATTTCCTCTAATTAATTTATTGTACATGCATACCTAACTGAAAATTTGCATAAGCATGTTTATTGATTGATGAATCTGGGCAAATCTGAATATGCATATATACATGCTTACTTGAGTGTGAATCTACCTATCCATGCATATTTGATCATAAGACTGTATATGCATGCATTGTAAACTACCTTACCAGGCCCAGCCAAATCCTTTTCGGCTGAGTAGGTGTTGTTTCAAAAAAAAAATATGTTGTTGCTGGGCTGACTGGCAGCCTAGCCGAGTCATACTCAGCTGGTCTGTCAAACCCTGGCAGACCTGCACTAGTTTGACCTGTGCAGGTTGTTGGCAGGAATTTTAAAACCCCAGTCGACTACCAGTCGGCTGGGTATATACATTTATGCTTTTGGGCCAGCTGGCAACCCAGCCAAACCAGGTTCGGCGGGTCTGCCAGGTCGTGGCAATGATGTATAGACCCAACCATTTGTCGGTTGGGCAAGGTTGGGAAAAAAAAGAGATGCATATATATTGTTATGTGTTTGAAAATACACCTTTTGAACAAGATATTCGAGTTACATTTTTCAAATACATGCAAGTTTCATATGTGGTTGAATGCTCAATTTATGCATAAGTGAGTCAAATTAGCATATGTAATTTTCAATTATGCCTGTAAATTTCCAAAATTTGATGTTTGTGTTTAGACTTAGCCTTATGCATGCAAATGATAATTCTCACATGCTTAGACTTGATATACTATGTTGAATCAAGAATTAATGCAAGGTTGCTTTTATGTGCATGGACATACATGAAATTAATATGTTGTTGCATGTATATAATTGCATGAGTGTTAACATATTT
Organism: Nuphar pumila; assembly: GCF_984573655.1. Classification (NCBI taxonomy): domain Eukaryota; kingdom Viridiplantae; phylum Streptophyta; class Magnoliopsida; order Nymphaeales; family Nymphaeaceae; genus Nuphar; species Nuphar pumila. Next base: position 12,356,749 of record NC_143265.1, on the reverse strand, counting down.
TTAATAGAGATGATTCATGAAAGAAAGCATGTATTTGGGCATGAGTATGTGAACACATGCATATGAATATTGAACACATACATATAAATGTTTTGGTTCTTACACATCTGTAATTGGCATGTATGAATGTGCATTGAAAAAGCATGTGAAAAGAATGCATAAGTGGTATGTTTTTTATGATTTTTGCATATGGATGCATCGATGATAAAAAAATGGATCATCGTAGGTCGTATGGGCCTTGAGTAGGTATTGCTCCATGATTAGTTTATGCAACACAAAAATCAACTAAATATTTTAAACAAATTGCATTGTTTCATGTGATAACGGGTCGGGGTCCCGTGATCTGTTTTGCATGATGAAATGAGAAACAAATGTTTGGCTTTTGCATGCTGAATTGCAAAACAAAGAATTGAAATAAAGCATTATTTTAAATAAAAAACAATGTAATTAATGTTCTCTTGGATGTTCCTTCTTTAGTGTGAGAATTCTGGACTATTGTTTTGGAGAACCATGAGGATACTAAAACTTCGTGTATGTTTGTGCCCCTGAACCCAACTAGGTGGTTCACTTCCCGACCACGGTTTAGGGAGATTTCACCACTTTGTCTAGGGGTGGTGTATAAACACAACTGTGGTTATTGGTATACCAAGAAAGCGATATTAGTGGATGCTGATTTCCCTAATATTCTGATATTAGATGCTGAATTCTAATGTTCCGATGAATGGTGTTGAATCCTAAAATCGATCGAGGGTCAAGTAGGAGACCCAACATTAAAATACCAATTTGTGTGTTAAGCTACAACTGGGGTTCCAACTTGAACTCGAAAATCGTTTACCCATTTTGTGTATCTACGGGTTATGGTAATAAAAGAGGAATAAAAAATGCTTTTATTTAATAGGGACGTGCAAACATAAAGAAAACTCTTATAATAACTTAATAAGTTATTCATGCATGTGCATTGAATCCATGCATTTTACTGTTCTGCATTTTATCATGCAATTTTATTGGTCTCTGGAATGTGATGTCTCCTATTACATAATTCTTGTTCTTAGAATGCATAAATGATCAATTAAAGCATGAGATAGTTGTTACATTTTTTCTAATGTACTGCGTGAATCTCATTTATGTTATCTTATTCTTATTTGAGTTGATAGGAGGATTTGTACACATGATCTCCCATTCTGACACCATTCTGGGACTTGCTACTCTAGAGTGCTACGAGGGCCACATGACTGCTAGACAGTGTTCAGTTAGGACAGAGAGGCTCTACTTTAGAGACTTGTTCTTATTATTGCTATTGTTGTTATTATTCATGTTCATGTCTCTTAACATTTCATATTTTATTGAATAAAATTAGATTGCTTTCAGTAATGGTAATGTAAGATCCCTTATGGTTGTGAATGTGATTACGACTGTAAGACCCTGGGTCTCTAGTAATGTTTTCGCAATTGTTTAAAAAAAATTACCATTTTTTAAAAGTTCTGAGTTGGGGTCGTTACAGCTTTGGTATCAAAGTGTACCACAAAATCTTAAAGTTAAGTGATCCCTGTCCAAATTGTCAGCAAGTCAAGCCTCGTGCTCCAGAACAGTCTTTATCATTAGTAAAGTTATTTGATTGTGTTTAAGAATGTTTGAATATTTATGATGACATGCTAGTATAGTTAAAAGTAAATTCCTTTTGGTGTATAGTAGGAATGATAATATGGTTATATTAATGTCATTTTATTTGAGATCAATCCTAAGAGGGTAGGATCGATCAAGATATGACCTGCAATAAAAATTTTCGTGTTGTAGATGTAACGTAAGAGAACCTTGACTTTGGTCACTACCGATCTAGCACCCGCTGATTGGCAGGAGCAGAGGGACTTTATGATGAATGCCCTTCACATGTTGAACAAGACTATGGCTACTCACGTGCAGGTGCAAGTGCAGGCAGCGTCAACACCCACTTGTGTGCATCTTGTCAAGGTTGTTTCGAACCCTGGCCATGTCACATATGAGAAATTTCTGAAGTTGGATCCACCAACATTTTTGAGGAAGGTTGACCCAGAGGTTGCAGAGAGCTGTGTCTAGGAGATCGAGCGGGCGTTCGATATCCTGCCTGTTTCTGAGGACAGGAAGACTGCATTTAGCACGTACCGTCTGAAGGGCGATGCCAAGAAGTGGTGGGATACCCTGTAAAGGGTGAAGTACAACGTAGAGGAGGTGATTCCCTGAGAGGTTTTCAGAGCAGAATTTTTGGACACTTATTTTCCATCATATGCAAAGGAGCAAATATAGCAAAAGTTTCTCGAGCTTATACAAAGGAGCATGAGTCTGGTGGACTACACCACCAAGTTCAAAAGCTTGGAGCGTTATTGCCCAAGTCTGTTCATTGACGACAAGGCGAGGGCGACTAAATATGTTCATGGACTGAAGGACAAACTTAGAGTCTATATGATGATGAGCCAACCCACTACACTCGACGATGCTATAGAGTCTACGACACTTCTGAATAAGGAATGAGAGAGGTACAAAGGTGGACCGCAGAAGAAGGGCGACAATGAGGGAAACACTTCTGGAGGAACGAGAAAGAACCCACCTGAGGGCGGCAAGGTGTAGGACACCAAGAGAAAGAAGACCCAACAAGAGCGCTAGTAGGGAGCCCAATAGGGTCGACCCCAACAGAGACAACAGCAGGAGAAGGCTTCATTCATATGTCGAAGGTGCAACAAGAGCCATCCATAGGGTTCCTGTCCATTGTTCAAAGGAGTTTGCTACCGGTGCCAGCATCTCAGGCATATTGCTAATCACTGTCCAAACAAACCAACAACTCAGAGAGGACAACAGTAGCAACAAGCACAATGGAGGATGAATGAGAGAGTATATGCTGCCACAGTCGCCACTCTGGGCGATCAGGCTGATATAATCGAAGGTATCTTCTTAGTTGTTGATCATTACGCTCGTGGAATGTTTGATTCTGGTGCTACCCATAGTTTCATATCCACTTTATTTGCAAGTTTGCTTGACTTGGTCCCATCGAGTCTTGAGAAGACTCTTGATGTGATGTCCCCTATGGGTACATCTTCTTGCGGGAGGCACTTTCCTACAGTTGGTGTGATTATCAAGGGGCATGAGTTGTCTGCCGATCTGGTCATCCTAGATATGACTTTTTATGATATCATTCTAGGTATGGACTGGTTGTCCAGACATAATGCCACCCTCCAATATCGAAGAAAGAAAGTTTGATTAGAGCACCCCGATTTGTCTGCTTTGGTGTTCTGGACGACTAGATCGATGGGTCAGGTGAAGATAGTTTTGGTACTTAAGATCTTCAAGTACCACAAGCAAAGGTGTATGGTATTCTTGACCAATGTGTCTGCAAAAGAAAGTCAAGAGACACCCTTAGAGCAGATTGATGTTGTTCATAAGTTTTTAGATGTTTTTCCCGAGGACTTGTCAGGTCTACCACCTCATAGAGATATCGAGTTCCTAATCGAGTTAGTGTCTGGCACGACACCAGATTCTCGAGCACCATACCGCATGACACCTGAAGAGCTAGTGGAGCTAAAGAAGCAACTGTAGGAGCTTCTTGACAAGGGCTTTATCAGACCAAGCGCATCCCCTTGGGGTGTATCAGTCCTCTTTGTCAAGAAGAAGAATAGTTCAATGCGGCTTTATATTGATTACCGCATGTTGAACCAAGTCATGGTGAAGAACAAGTACCCCTTGTCTAGGATCGATGACTTGTTTAATCAGTTGAGGAAGGCAAATGTGTTCTCAAAGATAGACTTTCGTTTTGGGTACCATCAGTTACAAATCAAGGTGAAGAATATTCCAAAGACTGCATTCAGGTCCAGATATGAGCATTATGATTTTCTGGTGATATCTTTTGGACTCACTAATGCCCTTGCAACATTTATGGACCTTATGAATCAGGTCTTCAGTTTGTGGCTGGACTCATTCGTCATCGTATTCATTGATGACATCCTTATATATGCGAAGAGTATGGAAAAGCATCAAGAGCATCTGTGGATCATTCTACAGACACTAAGCGAACATCAGCTTTATGTTAAGTTCTTAAAGTGTGAGTTTTGGCTCGATAGAGTGATGTTTCTCAGCCATGTGATCTCTGTGAAGGTGGTAAAGGTTGATCCAGCGAAGGTTGATGTCATATTGTCTTGGGAGCAGCCAAAGACGGTGATAGACGTCAAGAGTTTCTTGGGGTTGGCGGGTTACTACCGTCGATTCATTCAAGACTTCTCATGTATCGTTGCCCTGATGACTCAGCTATTGTAGAAAGGGGTGAAGTTTGATTGGTCACCTTGGTGCGAGAAAAGCTTTTAGGAGTTGAAGAGGAGGTTGACCACAACCCCAGTTTTGATGTTGCCTTTTGGGATGAGTGGATTCGTAGTGTACACTGAAGCTTCTAGAACCAGACTAGGCTGTGTTCTTATGCAAAACAGAAAGGTTATCGAGTACGCTTCTAGGCAGCTGAAGGTACATGAGAAAAATTACCTCATGCATGACTTAGAGTTAGCAGCAATGGTGTTCGTGTTGAACATCTGGTGTCATTACCTCTATAGAGAGCAGTTTGAGGTCCTATTTGATCACAAGAGCCTCAAGTACATATTCACTCAGCGTGATTTGAATTTAAGGCAGCGTAGGTTGTTAGAGTTCCTGAAGAACTATGAATTCTCTATCGCCTACCACCCTAGTAAGGCAAATGTGATGGCAGATGCACTTAGTAGGAAGGCATCAATCACAGCGGCCAGTCTTATAGGACGCAGTTGGGATATGGTCAAGGAATTTGTTAGATGACAGCCTTTTACGAATGACTTAAAACACATCCTTTGTGCGGGGATGCAGGCATGACGAGCGATCATAGACCTGATTGAGGAGCTGCAGTCTGCTGATCCAAATTTCGAGAAGTTATGCATGAGTGCCCAGAAACCGATGCCCAATTTTGTTGTGAGGAGGACAGGACCATCATGTTCAAAGACAGATGGTGGGTCCCGAAGATACTACGGGAGGAGCTGATGACTAAAGCCCACAAGTCTCGATATTTGGTTCACTTGGTTCCACCAAAATGTTCAAGGATCTTTAGAGGACTTATTGGTAAAATGGCATGAAGAGCGACATCGCTGAGTTCGTGTCCCAATGTCTCACCTGTCAACAGGTGAAGATCGAGCACCAAAAACCTGGAGGACTTCTACAACCATTAGATATCTCAGAGTGAAAGTGGGATGATATATCTATGGATTTCATTATAAGGTTGCCAATGACCCGTAAGCAACACGATGCCATCTGGGTGATAGTGGACAGACTGACCAAGAGTGCCCACTTCCTGCGAATTAGGATCAGTCAGAGCCTAGAGAGCTTAGCTGAGCTTTACGTGGATGAGATAATCAGACTTCACGGGGTGCCACGATCTATAGTGTCAGATCGAGATCCTTGCTTCTTGTCTCAATTCTGATGCCAGTTACAGAAAGCCCTTGGTACTACATAAAAGTTTAGCATGGCGTTCCATGCACAGACTGACGGATAGTCAGAGCATACAATATAGACACTCAAGGACATGTTGAAAGTGTACACTTTGGATTGGGCAGAAGGCTGGGACACGCATGTAAAGCTTGCCGAGTTTTCGTATAAGAACAATTATCATGTCAGTATCGGCATGGCCCCGTACGAAGCTATGTATGGCAAACCATGCTGATCTCCGGTGTGATGGGATGAGGTTGGAGTAAGAGCAGTAGAGGCTCCAGAGGTCATCCAACACTACGCTGATCAGGTGTATTTGATCTGGTAGAAGTTGGTTGTAGCGCAGAGCAGGCAGAAGAGCTATGCCGACCATTCTAAGGTTTTAAAAAAGAAAATAAACATGATGCGATCTACATGCAGTTAAAAAGAAAATTTCTGTGTATGCTTATTGTTTGAAATACAAAAATTTTGTTTTTGGTTTATGTTCATGTTTGAACAACATATATTGATGCATGTTTCATGTTAAATTTGCTCTTTTGGATCTATGTGAATTCTTGAATGTAAAAAAACATCATATATATGTTTTTTGATGACAAATTTGTTTAGTACATGCATGATTGCGTTTGGCTATGTACTAAATTTTTTTTAAAATATGTTCATGCATGTACATGTGACAAAGATTTAAATATGTATGTATATGCTTTGTATTAGAGTGGGTTGCAGCTGGGCAGGCTTGGCCCTGCCAGGTCCAATCCAGCCACTCGACTGGATTGGTGCAGGCCTGGCAGACCTCTACCTACCCCAGTCTTAATAAAAAAAAGTTTTTTTTCTTTGATTTTGCAGGGCTAACTGCAGACTTGGCTGGCTTACCAGGCCCTGGTAGCTTGTACACTGGCCCGGTCAGGGCATGTGTAGGGGCTGCCAGACCAACCGACTGAGTTCGGTTGGGCTGGAGCCGAGCCCTAGTCGACTGGGTCGGCTGAGTGCAGTAAAAAAGAAGAAGATAATAGCATATGCATGTATTTCCTGTAAATGAATTTGTTGTGCATAGATACCTAACTGAAAATTTGCATAAGCATGTTTATTGGTTGATGAATCTGGGCAAGTCTGAATATATATATATATATATATATATATATATATATATATATATATATATATATATATATATATATATATATGTGTGTGTGTGTGTGTGTGTGTGTGTGTGTGTGTGTGTGTGTGTGTGTGTGTACTTTAGTTTGAATATGCCTATCCATGCATATCTGGTCATAAGACTGTATGTGCATTCATTGTATACTACCTTACCAGGCACATCCGAATCCTATTCGGTTGAGCAGGTGTTGTTTCAAAAATAAAATATGTTGTTGCTGGGCTGACTGGCAGACCTGCACTGACTCAGCCTGTGCAGGGTGTTGACAGAGATTTTAAAACCCATGCCGAGTGAGAGTCGTCTGGGTATATACATTTATGCTTTTTGGGCTGGCTGGCAGCCCAATCGAACCAGGTTCGGCTAGCCTGCCAGGCCATGGCCATCCTGTATAGGCCCAACCATTTGTCGAATGGGCATGGTCAATAAAAAAAAGAGATACATATATATTGTTATGTGTTTGAAAATACACCTTTTGAACAAGATATTCGAGTTACATATGCGAAATACATACATGTTTCATTTGTGACTGAATGCTCAATTTATGCATAAGTGAGGGTCAAATTAGCATATGTAATTTTTAGTTATGCATGTACATTTCCAAAATTTGATGTTTGTGTTTAGACTTAGCCTTATACATGCAAATGATAATTCTCACATGCTTAGACTTGATATACTATGTTGAATCATGTATTAATGCACATTTGCTTTTATGTGCATTGGCATACATGAAATTAATATGTTTTTGCATATACATAATTGCGTGAGTGTTCACATGTTTTTAATGGAGATGATTTATAAAAGAAAGCATGTATTTGGACATGAGTATGTGAACACATGCATATGAATATTGAATACATCCATATAAATATTTTGGTTCTTACACATTTCTAATTGGCATGTATGAATGTGCATTAAAAAAGCATGTGAAAAGAATGCATAAGTGGCATGTTCTTTATGATTTTTGCATATTGATGCATCGATGATAAAAAAAATGGATCATCATAGGCCGTATGGGCCTTGAGCAGGTATTGCTCAATGTTTAGTTTATGCATCACAAAAATCAACTAAATGTTTAAAACAAATTGCATTGTTTCATGTGATAATGGGCTGAGGTCTCGTGACGAGTTTCACAGGATGAAATGTGAAACAAATGTTTGGCTTTTGCATGTTGAATTATAAAATAAAGAATTGAAATAAAGCATTATTTTAAATGAAAAGATAAATGAAAAATAGTGTAATTAATGTTATCCTGAATGTTCCTTCTTTAGTGTGAAAATCCTGAACTATGGTTTTGGGGAACCATGAGAATATTAAAACTCTGTGTGCGTTTGTATCCCTGAACCCAACTAGGTGGTTCACTTTCTGGCCACAGTTTTAGAGAAATTCCACCACTTTGCCTGGGGGTGGTGTATAGATACAGGATAGTTGTTGGTATATCAAAAAAATGACATTAGTGGAATGTTCTGATGAATGGTGTTGAATTATGAAGTCGGTCGAGGGCCAAGTAGGAGGGCCAATATTAAAATATCAATTTTTGTGTTAAGCTATAACTGGGGATCCAACTTAAACTCGAGAATCATTTACCCATTTTGAATTTCCGCGGGTTATGATAATAAAAGAGGAACACAAAAATTTATGCATTTAATATGAGCATGCATACATAAAGAAAACTCTGATAATAATTTATTAAGTTATTCATGCATGTGCATTAAATCCATGCATTTTACTGTTCTGCATTAAATCATACAATTTTATTGGTCTCTAGAATGTGATGTCTCCTGCTACATAATTCTTGTTTTTAGAATACATAAATGATCAATTGAAGCATGAGATAATTGTTATATTTTCTCTAATATACTGCGTGAATCTCATTTATGTTCTATTATTCTTATCTGAGCTGATAGAGGGATTTGTATATAGGATCTCGTATTCTGACACCCTACTTCTTATGTTTTCCACAGTTGTTGATACTCAGTGATAGGACTTGCTACTCTAGAGTGCTGCAACGTCCACATGACTGCTAGACAGCGTTCAGTTTGGACAGAGGGGCTCTACTTTAGAGACTTGTTCTTATTATTGCTATTGTTGTTATTATTCATGTTCATGTCTTTAGACATTTCATATTTTATTGAATAAAATTAGATTGCTTTTAGTAATGGTAATATAGGATTCCTTGTGGTTGTGAATGTGATTACGATTGTAAGGCTTCGGGTCTCTGAGAATATTTTTGCAATTATTTAAAACCAAAATTGACACTTTTTAAAGGATCTGAGTTAGGTCGTTACAACTTATGCTTGAAGTACATTACATACTTATCTATGCATAGGCCAAATATCGTGTGGTAATGTGTGTATTGCCTACAAAATGAAAGGTTAGGCAAGAAAGGATTATATGACAAATGAAAATGCATAAGTAGCACATGTTGCATATAGGCCAATGATATTGATGCTCATACTTTTATACATGATGCCTTTATAAAATAAAATGTTGGTGCAGTCAACTCGGCATGCTAATTATTGATGCATTAAGGCATGATGAACATCTCATATGTGCGTGAAATAAATTATTTGCAAAAAGGCAAAAGTTTTCTATTGAGAGCAGGGTGGTTGCACCTCATGAGATGAAGTCTCACTACTTTTACTAACTCCCACACATTTAAATTTAATATTTACGTTGTTACTGGCAAGGTGCTTTTTGAAGGGGCACATGATTTGGGCAAGGCATAGACCTTGTCATGACATACTACCTTGTAGGAAATATGAGGCTATTGAGTTTTGAAACCTCGTATGACACGAGAGCGTGACTACTAACATAGCCATAATAAAAGTGGAGTCACCAAGTCACCCATTCACAACTGGTTCACTAATCGAGGGTGGATGGTATAATCTCGAGTGATAAATGTTGCATATAGAGTTTTATAGCTACATGTCATTTCGACTTGAAAAACGAGGAGTAAGACATCCTCAGACCTCTGTCACTCAGAGTCAGGGAGGTCCAAGTCACCAGACAGAGGGTAAACCTTAGATATTGCAGCAGTAGGGATTGCAATCCATAATTATCCATGAACTGATCATCTCTCGGTCCTGAGGAGATCGCAGATTGGGTTGAGGATCCGGGCAATAGAGAATACAACAACTCACCTCTTGCATAATAAACATCGTAGTATCTTTGGTTGTCGCGATGACCACCTCTGTGTACTCGGAGGAGTAAGATTATTGAACCCTAATATTGACACTGCTAACTTACTGACATAGCTAGATGCAATTTATTTTGATTATATTGCTAAAATCATGATGTTCTTATTGGTGTCTCATTATCATTTTGCTATTGTTATCAACTCATGATCATGACATTTTATATGATTCTAGCATGTTACATACTGCATAATAGATATTAATGCCTTATCATAATGTATGTTATTTAATTTTACTTACCGATTCACAAGAGTTGACCCCATTTGTTATGGGGCACAGGTAATGAAGAATGATGCAGTGCAAGAGATCGATGCACGACAAGACCCTAAATCCAAACCTTCTTAACTAAGTTTTGATCTTGGAACCAACTTTTGCTTATCTTATTCTTATGAGATATTTTGGTTAAACTTTGATAATATATAAACTTTGTTAACTTGTTCTATTACAATGCATGGAATGATTTTAAATTCTTAAGATTATGCAACTCTGTTTCAAACATATTTCTCATCTCTGTAACCCACTGGAATTGTCTGACTCTTTCAAAACCCAAATTATTTCTGTTGTGCTATTTAAAAAAAAAAAAAGGTTAAAATTCTAAGTTTTTAAGTTAAAAATTTTGGGGTGTTACAAAAACCCATAGAGTGTTGACTGTGCACCAATTTGTAAAAACATATTGTTAACCTATGGCCTTAATAAAGATAACCTTGTACTGGATGGTTTCTAGTACCTTAATAGAGAACTAAACTTGTACGGTCTAACATCCCAAGTCTACCTTAGAGAGAGTATAGGGTACAAACTCCTAAGATATTATTGTTGTTTATGGGCGAAAGGTCTCACTTGGTGCCCAATCATAGAAGTTAGGGGATGAACTACTAGTTTGTCATAAGTGATAATCCTTTGATGTGCAAAGTCTTTTTTTACGGAATCGATCTTATTGTTGTTGTCTTTAGAAAAAAATTTCTCGGTTGCTGACTGTTCTCTTATTAGATCTATTTAGTTAGTCATTCAAGTTATAATAAAATACAGGGCATTATAAATGCCTGAATGATCTCGACTGGAGGGAGAATTTTTTCTACAGTGCCTTTAAGATTAAGCAAGAGAAATAATTAATTAAATGATTAAGATCACTTTACATTATGCAATTATGTTTATTTATTATTCTGTTGAAATCATGCCTACATTGATATTATATTTAATGATGACATGTTATGATAATATATTTTCTGAAATTAATTATTGTTTATATTCAATTGAATGTCTATTATTATGTGTTGTGTGATGTTATGAATACATGCTTATGTATGCTTAGTGTTGTGTATACATGCAACGTTAATGTGTGTCCTACTGAGACACGATTGAAAGTCTGACACCCTACTTTTACAATATACAGATAATGAACGAGTTGAGGAGCGATTGTAAAATGTTGTGTAGGTGCCATTTAAACCATTTGTTTATTTTGTTTAGATTTTGTTGATTATATTCGGCTGTGATAATTATTTATTTAATTGAACATTAATATGAACTATTTGATCATGGATGAATGAATTCAAATAGTTTATAAAGTGTTAACATTGTTTTTAATACCTCTAAATCGCTCAGAATGTTTAAATGTATTCAAAATAATGTTTTCGCTATGAAT